>NC_143416.1:7224666-7532083 GCF_059467195.1 Physcomitrium patens | reverse complement strand
AAAGAATAAAAGAGAGAGTATTGGTTCATTGAGTTTTGGATACTTGTAAGCTGTGTGGTGTTTACATAGAAGTACCATAATAAAATAAGTGTACATATTTTGAGTATATCAATGTTTCACAGTTATTGTTCCATAACGTGTCTAAGACCATCACTACCTATAAACAAATATTTTGGCAACCATGATTGGTATAGTTATTTAATTCACAACAATGAACACAATGAATGGTATCTAAGTCTATTTGCTTAGAAGTACAACTCAATGAACCACTAGTACCAAAGGATATAACTCTAAAAGATGACATATCTAGAAGAGAAGGTAGTAAAGGCAAATTACCTCTCAACTTTGTGGAAACATCAAAAGAAAGATTGAAAGAAGAAGAGTCAAGTAGAAATCTCTTCAAGTAGGTGAAGCACTAAGTTCTAGCTATAAATACTAGAAATGTGGAAATAGATGTAAAGATCTAAGAACTTGCAATAAGAATACAAAGTCAAAACATTGTCATGTTAAAAAAGACTTCTATACTTATTCTATCTCAATTTCTAGCAAAATTGACCACAATAGAAGTTCAAATGTTCATAATGACATTGATTATTATATCAATTATAGTAGAAACAATGATATTGTTTAATAAGTTATAACTCTTAGTTTTATATCTAAAATTTTGAATAAGTAATAATCTAGATCAATACCTGTAATATTTCAAAAATTTTGCTACAATTAATTAAGTCATTGATCTAATAGAACTTTAAAATCTCTTTTTTATGACTATAAAAGAAATGGCAATTGATTAAGCTTATGACATTAAAAAACAAAACCTTGTTGCATCTTGAGAGAAAATAGAAAAGAGATTTTTAAAGAAATTTCATATTTTTAAAAGCAATAAAGAAGTATTGTAAGTATTGGATGTGATTAAACAACATCCAAATGAATTAATAGATACCTTTTATAATTTATTCAAGAAAATATTGAACAAATTAGAAATACTAGTTAATGACTCCATATTGTGTAATTGATTCTTACAGGGTTTTCATACCTTGCTCTAATAATAATTAATTTATATTTGAGTTATCATATTATACAAAATAATAGACATAACTATACGACCAAGTGATATTGTTAGTCATAATATACCGCCACTAAGATTGGTATCACAATTGTCTATGTGTAACATATGTAATTATCAACATTCATTGCCTAGTAGATAGGATCTTCATAACCTTAACAACTACCTTGAAAAACAAATATTAATTAAAGCAAAGGCATTACAACCAAATAAAGTCCACTATGATGCATTTTAACCAAATTAATAGCCATGTACAAATGATAGTTGTTAAAAGTAAGGTTCCATCCAACATTACTATTATCATTTTCTAATGTATAAACGATAATAGCCACCATTTTTGGTAATGACATATTATATATATTATTGCTTGATGATGCATTGGGCACCTAGCTATAGAAGGTAAGTAGAAAATACAAAAAAAATCCTATTAAGTCTAATAGAATCTTAAATAAACTTTAAGTTAATCTTAATAATCTTAATTAAATTTTAGCCAATCTGAAATAAATTTAAAAGAAGTTATAAAAGAAACTCAAAGAATGATAAATTTATTTTAAAGAAAAATAACACAAAATATTTAAAAAATATAAAAATAAATCTTTAAAAGAATAATAATAATCTTAAAGAAATACTAAAAATAAAAATCTTAATTAAATCTTGACTAATATTTAAATCAAATCCTAATTGAAATCTTAATTGAACCTTAATCAAATATTAGATCAACTTTTAATGAAATCCTAATAAAATCCTAAATCCTAAATAAATCCTAGATAAACCATAATCAATTATTAGTCAAGTTCTAAACCAAATCCTAAGTAAATCCTAATTCTAACCAAATCCTAGACCAAATCCTAAGTTCTAATCAATCATAGACAAACCTTAAACCAAATCCTATAGTAAAATGAAACCTCAACAACTAATGATCAAACCATTGATATCAACTCAAAATTTGCATACTTCTTAATATCTTAGTTAGAAATAAGTATTAGAAAGATGAAATTGATCACACTTACTAATTAAGAGAAACACAAGATAATCCAGTTAAGTGTTGGACAACCTCCTATTCCAACCTAAATGCTAAACTTCTAACACTAATACATCCTTCTTAAATTATTGAATTACTCTCAAATTTTACTTAAACATTGGAAATTTAGTCCAATATCTATACAAAAAGTTTTTACTTCAATCCAATTGATAAATTGCTGAAGATCCTAGAAATACTCACTGACCTTCAAACTCTAATTTTTGAGACCTCAATCCACAAAAATCTTCATATACTTTGATCTAACCATTTGATTAATCTCAAAATTTGCACACACATTTACAACTAGTACACCAACGTATTGATCGAAATTCACTCATATACATACAACAAAACTCAAGAAACCCTCAAATTTGTAAACATATTTTTATTTCTCAAAATCTAAACTGACCGAGAACATTACTAATCTTGAAAAATCAACCAAGAACATTATTCAATATTGATTCAACTAACATAAAACTAATGCTCAAAAATATCTCTTCAAGTCTATTCTCAAATTCCACTCTTTGATCTACCAAAGAACCCCAAAGTTGCCATATGGAAGTAGTTTTATGCCTAGGGGTTTGATTTCAATCGGGTTGATAATTGGTCTTCTTTGGATATCAATTTTTGATAATTTGAGGTAAATTTTAATTTTTTCTATTGTAAACTCTCTCTTTAACAAGTCTATATCAATTTTTTATCTCGTTTATTTTGATTTGGCTCATTTATGCCCCAACAAAATAAATAGAAGTTCCTTCTACAAAAAGGCAGCATTAAGACTAAATCTTTTACTACCTTTCTATCTTTTATTTTTATTTTTCTACTACATATTTTTCTTAGGCTCTTCTATAATAAAATCCATATTTTTATTTTTTACTATATAGTCATGTTATTACATGACAATAAAGAGCCAAGATTACAAAGATGGTGTCACAATTTTTGAGTTAAAAGATGAAAGTACAAATGTTTCAACCATTTCTACATCAATAATTCAATTGCAAAAAAAGTAAGATTTTGAAAAAATAAAACATCATATGAAACCTCAAAAATCATTTCTTTTATAATATTAGAAGGACTTTATAATCTCAAAATAATAATATAAAAAGAATTTAAAATAATATAGTTAAATATTCTAAATTAGGATAAAATTTTGGATACTACAAAAATCACTATTACATTAGATAAATTACTAGAACTCAACCTTGACCTCCATATGCATCTATAATAAGTACACAAATTAATAACTATGATTTTAAAAGTTGTTGACATCAATGCTGCAACTATTGATCCAAACTCTATAGTAATCCATATTGAATTGAGACAACATAAGCTAATTAATGTTTTAGTCCATGGAGGTTCCAAAATTAATATTGTGACCAACCACATTTGCTAATATCTCGAGATTCTAAAACCAAAAACATTGACATTTATACTTTGCATAGCAAATGATGCACCAATAACTTTATTAGAAATTTTTATTGACATATCAATGTCTATACATGGTGTACTTATACCAATTACTTTTACAATTATTGAGATGCCATAAGAAATTCATTTTTTTATCATTTTAGAAAGACCTTGGTTATGGGACATAAGTACTACTCATGATTGGAGTAAGAATTGCTTAATATTAACTAAAGAACATAGATACGTAGTAATCTCAATAAATAGTTGTATTACACACAATAGAACATAAAATATAAGATATATGATAAGAGCATAATGGATATAAGAATTGATAACAAACAAAGTAGTGTTTCTTTTACACATTGACAAAAATCTAGACTTATTAGCAAAAATCTATTTAGCAGCAATATTGATCCAAATATACAAACATCTAGATATTCAATTACTTTTTTCAAAGATAAACATTGCCACAATAGTATTAAACAAGGCCCTAATTCACATAGTATCATAAGAGATGCCAGTTATGGAATAATCATACAATATCACTAAACGTATGTAATTGGTCAATTTAAAAATTATAGAAGAATTGAAGAATATTAAAATCTTTACAACTTAGACCTTCTAAAATCAATTCATATTTGTCTCAACTTTCTTCTTTTTATTATCTGTAATGTTGATTTATTTCATTTTTCTATTACTTAATCTATTCGTGATGTAATTTGTTCTAAGTCTTTTTATTGTTCTTCATCCATTGCTTGTTCTATGATAAGTGATTCTACTATGATGACACTGCTAACTTCCAAGACACAATCAAGGTTTTATGTTTAAAAGACATTAATCTCATGGAAGTATTGCTTTAATACTACTTTGACAAAAGCAAAAAACTTCTTAAAATATTATGACAACTTCTAAAATAATATATATGTCAGTTGGTGCAATGACTTTGTCTAATCAATGACCCTCAATTCAAAATATCCTATTGATATTATTGAAGAAATTAAGGTAAAATACACACCTCAATACTTACATATTGTCAAGGATAAGAACTCGATGAAAAAGCAATTCAAACAAGTGAACCTTCACTCAAAGAAAGGTAACAAAATATAAATAAATAAGTATGTATATTGAAAGAGAAATTGGAATGGCTATTGCCAAAAGACAAGAAAACTAGAGACCGTTGAAACTAGATTGGAAACAAGAATGAAGAAGGCTTCACTCTTGTCTCTATATATACTATCTAACTAGGGGCTACGTGGCGACGTTCTATAGGACCTTGAATATGTGTTGACTTTGTAGGACACATGCCTTGACTTACAAGGCAAGTTTTTCTATGTGTGGGCCACATAGTTAGCTTGGTCTTCAAGCTAACAACATGTGTGGCACATAGCCAACTTGTTGATCACATTTCTAATCCAAAAAGTCAATTAAAGATACCTATGAAGTCAAAGCAGCATCTATGATGCTTCTAGGAAGCTTTCATATCAAATACTATAGAATTAATTTACTTTTACCTACTTTTACTTCTACCTATTTGTATATATAATTATTGGCTTACATGAGTATGTCTGTGACATTACCTCTCCTTCTAGAGACGAATTCTACGAGGAGCGGTCATCATATGTTGAGAAAATCTATGATGCGACGAATTGTATTCGCCACATACTTTGATCTTTGTTCTCTTTGAAGATGATTGATAGGGCCTTTCAACCATCGGTAGTGTCCCATACCAGGGGGAGAAGACCACCCAATTATTTGATCATTGTTGAGGCCTTCATAACTTCCTTCAAATAGAATATGTGGAACACCATCAAGAGTTGTTCCTACCTCTAGTAAAATCACCAAACATCGAAAGTCCCTTCTTAAGTCGTGATACCAAATGCGTTGTATCTTACCATCTATTCGAGGAAGAATATGTCATTTTTGAAGATCTTCATCTCGATTGTGTCGTCTTAAAGGTTGTGACAATTATAATGTCTCGTTCGGTAGGTCAGCAAATGAAGGCTCTTGAATCGAATCCACTAGTTGTTGGTTCTCCATCTTTTGAGTGTCACAACTACAAAGAAGCTACAAACAAGGATTGAAAGTAGAATGTTATCTTGCCTAGATGTTGTTTCTTTTATAAAAAAAATTTTCATCTTGATTTTGATGGATGTCGTCGATAAAAAGCCTCCATCACCTTTGTTGCATTTGCAAGATTCTTTACTGGCTCCCATGTGCATTCACTAATATCATATCCGCATCAATAGACAAGATATTCTAATTTATTTCAGTGCGGCCTTGAATCAAAGACTTCTTCTACTTCAAACTCTTCATTATTGTCCACTTCTACAGGAGGAGGTAGAGCTTGTCGTCTTCTTGGTATGTCCACTGTCTTGTATGGTTCAAAAAGAGACACGTAGAATACTGGATGGATTTTCATTGACTTTGATAGATGTAAACGATATGCAAATGGATTAATTTATGCAGAAATAGAAAATGGTCAAAGCCTTCGATAGTCCAACTTATCACAAAGTCAAGTGGTCTTGATATTGCGACGAAGTAGCCATACCTTATCACCTAAGTGGAATGGTGGTTGTTCCTTTCGATAGACATCCGCATTGACCTTTTGTTGTTCTTGAGCCTCTTTTAACTACGCCTTCATTATTGCATGTAGATCTGACAAATGAATCGCCAAATCTTTTGCAGTAGGATTATCAACTTTTGAAAAGTCAAAAGTATCAAGTCGTGGATGATAACCATAATTAGCAAAGAAAGGTATTTGTTTTGTAGAGAAATGTACTGTATTATTGTAAGCAAACTCTATCAATGGCAAAAGAGTTGTCTAATCATCTTGTTGGTAGTTAATAATACATCTTAAATATTGCTCCAAAACTTGATTAACACACTCCGTTTGTCCATCAATTTGAGGATGGAATGCTGAAGATAGTTTTATATCCACTTTTAAAATCTTGAAAAGAGTCCGCCAGAATCTTAATACAAATTGAGTTCTCCTATCTGATATAATATCCTTGGGTAATCCATGATAGCGATAGATATTGTCAAAAAAGAGCTTAGCTGTTTCTTAACCTATGATAGATTTTGTATATAATAAAAAATATACCATCTTGATAAAACGATTTACTATCATGAATATAGAGTCATAATAACCTGAGATTGGAAGATCCGTGATGAAGTCCATAGAAATTGAAGACCATGGTTGTTTTGAAATGGGTAATGGTTGAAAAAGTCTAAAAGGTTGATAATGAGGAGTTTTTGATCTTGAGCAAACATCACATGATTGTACAAAATCTTTGACTGCCTTCGACATTTGAGGCCACCAAAAATCCCTAGATATCAGCTCCACAGTCTTATTGTATCTAAAATGTCCTACTGTTGGGAAGTCATGATGAGTTCGAAGAATATGTAAACGTGCTTCTCATTTTGGAACATATAGGCATCCTTCCAAATATAATAGGTTGTTTTTGAACTCGAATTTAGAGGGATCATGAAATTTAGAAGAATTATTCTTGATATCATGAACAAGAGGGTTTGAAGACATACTTAAGTAGACTTACTTGAGAAAAGTTGAATCAATAGTCAATGCTGATTTTATTGCTCAAAGATGAAATTAATCCGGCTTCAAGAAAACCATTCTTTGTTGCTCAAAAGTTACATCTCCTTCTTTTGGTGCAACATAAGAATGTTTAAACAAGGCATCAGACAAACCTTATTGTTTTCTTGGCTGATAAGTGATGATGAACTCGAATCTTGATAAAGACATGCTCCAACGAGCTTGACGACGATTTAATACGCGTGCTGATATGAAATATTTGAGGTTCTTGTGATCCATATACATGGTGATTGAATTGGAAGCACCTTCTAGATAATGAAGCCATTCTTGAAAAGAATCCACAATTGCAAAAAGTTCTTTATCATGCATCTCATAATTGATTTCTACTACTGAGAATTTTCTTGAATGAAAGGCTACTGGATGAAGTTTGTCATCTATTTCCATTTGTGACAAAACTGCACCTAGAGCAAAGTCTAATGCATCTATTTCCATAAAGAATGCTTTGAAAAAATCAACACGATATAAGATTGGTGCAGAGACAAACGCTGTCTTCAAAGATTCAAAAGTAACTTTCGCTTCTTGATTCCATTGGAGTTTATCTTTATAAGTCAAACATGTAAGTGGAGTTGCAACTTGAGAGAAGTCTTTGATGAAGATCCGATAGTAGTTGGCAAATCCCAAAAAGCATTGGACATCTCTTACCATTTTTGGGATCTTCCAATCTATAATAGTTTGAACTTTATTAGGATCCATCATAAGCCCATCATTTGAAATGATGTAAACTAAGAAATCGACTTGAGTAGTGTAGAATACACACTTTTTTATCTTGGCATAGAGTCTCGCATCTCTTAATTTTTGTAACACATGACGAACATGAAATTCATGTTCTTCTGGATTCTTAGAATAGATTAAGATGTCATCTAGATAACAGACCACAAAATCGTCCAAAAACTCTCAAAAAACATCATTCATTAGATGTTGAAAAGGTACTGGTGCATTTGTAAGTCCAAAAGGCATGACGTTGTATTCAAAATGTCCATATCTAGTTCAAAACGCAGTCTTTCATTCATCTCCTTCTTTAATGCATATTAGATTGTATGCTCTCCGGAGATCTATTTTTGTATAGATCTTAGCTTCATTCAGCTGATCAAGAAGTCCAGATATTAAAAGTAGTGGATACGTGTTCTTGATGGTAATCTTATTGAGTCTTCAATAATCAAGACACATCCGCAATGATCCATTTTTTTTCTTCACAAATAGAATTGGAGCTCATGTTGGAGATTTAGAATGGCGTATGAAATTCTTTGCTAGATTTTCTTGAATATACTCCTTGAATAATATCTCCAGAAGATTTCATGAGTAATATCTCCAGAAGATAATGGACGACCATCTATGACTTCTACATGAACAGGTTTAGTTTTCTTTACTAAAGATATGCTATGTCTTTTAGTAAATTCTTTATCTAAGAAACACGCTGAGGCTCCTGAATCTAACAAGGTTGAGGCTTTGTAATATTTAGGTCCTAAAATAATATTTAATGTAAAACAAGGAGAGGGCTTCGAAAAGAGAATAGGACCTTTACTAGATGTTGTGCAAGGTTCCAGCCGCACAATCCCTATTGTAGCTTGACAAACTCGTTTTCTAACATATTGTCTTTTTTCACAGCCGTACTCCTTATTTTGTGGTTGCGTCATTTCTTTGGAGAATGTTGAGCAATGAATTTTGATTCTCCACAATATAAACATAGTCCTTTTTGACGATGACGAGTCTTTTCTTGCTCAATAAGAGGTTTGAAATGTACTGCATCAATTTGCATATCCTCTACTTCTGAATGTATGTGTTGAAGAGGTATTGGTGTTGCCATTGAATTATAATAACGTTGAGGTCTACTTATACAGTTCTTAGATCAAAATTCAAAAAGGTGATTGTCTCACTTCATAGTAAAGTCAATTGCTTGACTCAATGTTTGAGGATCAGATAAATTGAGCATTAATTTTTTTTATCTCATATTGTAATCCGTAGAGAAATTAGCTAATAAATGCAGCATCATCCAACTTGATATCAGTTACAAGTTGTCAAAATTGTAAAGCATACAACGTTATTGATTGATTGCCTTGTATTAAAATACGGATCTTATTGGTTGTAACATAAATTACATCATGTTCTCCATACATGGATCAAAACTCCGTGAGAAAAGCCTTTAAATTATCCAATATTAGATCTCATCATTCAAGAAAAGATAAAAACCACGATAGTGCTGAACATGAAAGAAGCGTACCAATGAATCTAACTTCTAATCCTAGAGTTGGATAGCTTTGGGATTAAAGTTCAATCACAAATTGATATAGAAATGATTAGAGCTGCTTCAAAATTTACACCAAATAATATCCCTTCTCCTATGGTCGAATGTCCTTCTAGTGTTAAAAAACCTAAAATTGTCCTATCTGAAAAGTTTGATGGCATCAGATCAAAATTTAGAAGATTTATCAATCAAGTATAACTTTTGATTGAATTTCAACCCCAAAGCTATCTAACTCCAGGATCACAAGTTAGATTCATTGGTATGCTTCTTTCAGGTTCATCATTATCATGGTTTTTATCTTTTCTTGAATGATAAGATCTAATATTGGATATTCTGAAGTCTTTTATGGCAGAGTTTTGATCCATGTATGGAAAATATGATGCAATTCGTGTTGCAACCAACAAGATTCATATTTTACGACAAGACAATCAATTAGTAATGTTGTATGCTTCATAGTTTTGACAACTTACAATTGATATCAAGTGGAATGATACTGCACTTATTAGTCAATTTTTCTACGGATTACAATATGAAGTAAAAAAAATTAATGCTCAACTTAGTTGACCTTCAAATATTGAGTCAAGCAATTGACTTTGCTTTGAAGTGCGACAATTATCTTTTTGAATTTTGATCTAAAAACCGTACAAGTAGACCTCAATGTTACTGTAATTCAATGGCAACACCAACATCTCTTCAATACATACATTCGGAAGTAGAAGATATGCAAATTCATGTGGTACATTTCAAACCTCTTACTGAGCCAAAAAGACTCGTTGTCATCATGAAGGATTATACTTATATTGTGGAGAACCTAAGCACATTGCTCAACATTGTCCAAAGAAGCGATGCAACCATAAAATGAGGAGTATGACAATCAAAGAAGTTAGTATGTCGAAAAATGAACTTGTTCAACTACAATAGAGACCATGCGAGTGGAACCTTATACAACACCTAGTGAAGGTCCTATTCTCATCTCAAGATCCTTTTTATAATAAATGTTATTCTATGACCTAAACATCATAAAGCCTCTACCTTGTTAGATTCAGGAGCCTCAACATGTTTCTTAGATGAAGAATTTGTTAAAAGATATAGCATATTTTTAGTGAAGAAAACTAAACCTGTTCATGTAGAATTCATAGATGGTCATCCGTTGTCTTCAAGAGATGTTAGTCATGAAACCCTTTCTATAGAAGTAGCAATTAATGGTCTTAGTAGCATTGTAATATTTAATATCATTAGATCTCTTTTTAATAAAATCATTTTAGGTTTATCATGGCTAGAAAAATATAATCCTAAAATAGATTGGACTTCTCCTAGTCTTGAATTTTTTGAAAGTATAACTAAGAGCATAGTTAATCAAGTAGAAAGTCATAAGTCTAGTACAATTAAACCTGTATTTGTAGATGTAAGAGCTTTCTTGCATGTTGTAAAAGAAGGATCACCTTGTGTCATTTAGGCCACATTTGTTTCTACTAGTGAAAAGACTTCAAGTGGCATTTCAAGCCAATATTAAGATTTTAAAGATGTATTTGAAAAGAAAAATGTGGATACTCTTTCGGAACATCATTCCTATGATTAGTCAATTGACCTTCAAGAAGGAGCACAAGCACCATTTGAACCAATCTATGATTTATCACAAAATGAGTTAGTTAAACTCAAAGAGTATATTGAAGAGAATCTGGCTAGAAACTACATATGCTATTCCAAATCTCCAACAAGAGCTCCAATTTTATTTGTGAAGAAAAAAGATGGATCATTGCGGATGTGTGTCGATTATCGAGAATAGTTATTACCATGAAGAATAGATACTCGCTACTTTTGATATGTGGACTCTTTGATCAGTTGAATCAAGTTAAGATCTATACAAAAATAGATCTACAAGGAGCATATAATCTAGTACGCATCAAACAAGGAGATGAATGGAAGACTGCGTTTCAAATAAGATACAGACATTTCAAATATAACATCATGCCTTTTGGACTTATAAATGCACCAACAGCATTCCAACATCTAATGAATAATGTCTTTTGGGAGTTTTTAAATGATTTTGTTATCTGTTACTTAGATGACATTTTAATCTATTCTAGGAACTCAGAAGAATATGAACTTCATGTTTGTCGTGTGTTACAAAAACTAAGAGATGCAAGACTCTATTCTAAGATAGAAAAGTGTATATTTCACACTATTCAAGTCGACTTCTTAGGATACATCATTTCAAATGATGGATTTATGATGGATCCTAAGGAAGTTCAAACTATTATAGATTGGAAGATCCCAAAAACGGTAAGAGATGTCCAATGCTTTTTGAGATTTGCCAACTACTATCAGATCTTGATCAAAGACTTCTCTGAAGTTGCTGCTCTACTTACATATTTGACTTGTAAAGAAAAACTTTAATGGAATCAAGAAGCGGAAGTAGCATTTGAAGCTTTGATGACAGCCTTTGTTTCTGTACCAATCTTGTATCACATCAATTTTTTTAAACCATTTTTTATGGAAATAGATGCATCAGACTTTGCTTTGGGTGTTGTATTGTCACAAATGGGAATAGATGATAAAATTCATCTAATAGCTTTTTATTCCAAAAAAATTTCAGTAGCCGAGATCAACTATGAGATCCACAACAAAGAACTTTTTGCAATCATGGATTCATTTCTAGAAGGTGCTTCTAGTCAAGTCACCATGTATATGAATCACAAGAATCTTGAATATTTTATGTCAACATGTATTTTGAATCGTTGTCAATCCTGTTGGAGTATGTCTTTGTCAAGTTTTGAATTCAAGATCACTTATCGACTAGGAAAACAACAAGGTTTGTTAGATGCATTCTCTAGATGATCTTACCTTGCACCAAAGGAAGAAAATGCTACTTTTGATCAATAACAAATAATTCTTTTGAAGCTAAAGCATCTTCATCTTTGAACAATGAAATCAATACTAACTGTTGATTCAACTTTCATTCACCAAATTCAATTCAAGTATGTCTTCTGATCCACTTATTCCTGATATTAAGGAAAATCCTTCAAAGTCTCATGATACTTTCAAGTTTGAATTCAAAAAGAATCTACTATATTTTGAGGGATGCCTATATGTTCCAAAAGGTGAAGCTTCATTACGTATTCTTCAAGCTCGTCATGACTTTCCAGTAGCAAAACATTTTGGGTACAATAAAACTTTGAAACTAATATCTAGGGACTTTTGGTGGTCACAAATATGGAAAGCAATCAAAGATTTTGTACAATCTTTTGAAATTTGCTCAAGATCAAAAATTCCTTGTTATTGACCTTATGGACTTCTTCAGCCATTATCCATTCCAAAACAACCATGGTCTTCTGTTTCTATGGATTTCATCACAGATCTTCCAATCTTGGGTTCTTATGACTCTATATTCATGATAGTAGATTGTTTTATGAAGATGGCACATTTTATACCATGTACAAAATCCATCATGGGTGAAGAAACAGTTAAGCTCTTTCTTAACAATATCTATCGCTATTATGGATTACTTAAGGATATTATATCAGATAGAAGAACTCAATTTATATCAAGATTTTGGTGGACTCTTTTTAAGATTCTAAAAGTAGATATAAAACTACCTTCGGCATTCTATCCTCAAACTGATGGACAAATAGAGCATATTAATCAAGTTTTGGAGTAGTATTTAAGATGTACTATCAACTACCAACAAGATGATTGGACAACTCTTTTGCCATTGGCAGAGTTTGTTTACAATAACATGATACATTCTTCTACAAGACAAACACCTTTTTTTGCCAATTATGGTTATCATCCATGATTTGATACTATTGACTTTTCAAAAGTTGATAATACTAGGATAATATGAAAGTAACAAGGTAATATTAAATATGAAAGTAAGAAGGTAACATTAAATATGAAAGTAACAAGGTAACATTAAATATGAAAGTAACAAGGTAATTGGGATTTTTTAAAACAACATGTAATAATGAAGGCATAATCAAAAGAAACTCAAGAACAACAAAAGATCAATGGGGATGTCTATTGAAAGGAACAACCACCATTCTACATAGGTGACAAGATATGGTTACTTTGTTGTAATATTAAGACCACTCGTCTTTGTGACAACTTGGACTATGGAAGGCTTGGACCATTTTCTATTTCTGTACAAATCAATCAAGTTGCATATCATTTACACCTATCAACATCAATAAAAATCCATCCAATATTCCACGTTTTTGTATTACATGTTGTTTTGCTCAGGAATGCACCAAGCACTTAGCTGTAGAAGGTGAGATTATGTTTCACAAGTAGCCAAAAAATCCTAATAGATTTCATCCATGTGAGAAGAATATAATCTAAATTTTAATTCAAAAGTGCTTAAAACACTCTTCTTGGTAGTCTTAACCATACATAAATTCCAATTACCTTGTTACTTTCATATTTAAGCAATTTAGATTTTTCTTGTAAACTCCAATCCTAATTAGTGAGCTTTAAAAAGCTATAACATCCAATTTGAACATCCAATTCATGTGGAATTTTTCATGCAATTTTTAATGCAAGTCTTCTAAATGCTCAAGAATTTTTAGTCCAATCCAACTTCTTGATTGTGAGAAAACCTCCAAAAATTACACCAATGTCACTTGGCCGCTCTCGTATTACGTGCTTTCCTGCTCGAGAACGCGCCGGGCGTCTGGCTGTAGAAGGTAGTATGGAGATTCGCCGATAGTCAAGCAGTCTATCAGTTTTTGACTGTTGGAATATAAACGACTGCAACGATGTACCGTAAATCTATACGGGTGCTCTTCGACTGCTTGTCGAAGTCCTTTTTGCCCCAGCCGGTAGGTCTCTAAACGTTACAGAGAACCCCGTACAACCCAAACCGTTAACCTTCAATACTGCTTTGTACTTACGATCTTGTATCCACTGACTGTCTTGTTAGATTAACCCAATAAATTTCATTCACTCCGCATACTCAATCCTATAGACACCCTTTTAATCCTTCAATCACAGACGTAACCCGATTTCACAAAACAGTCAAGAGTATTCAAACCCACTTCATTTAAAAATCTCGATTCACCATTACAACACTGACTTCAGCAGCGATTGCCTCAGTCTTCCCAAAAACTCTATGAAGAAGAAAAATCCAAATTCTATGTCTTTCCTTCCCCGACCCGAAGCATGAAGCTCCTCTCTCTAATTCCCTTGATCTTCCCAAAAAAAAACCTCCAATGAAAACCGAACTGGTAACCTTGCAGAAGCTTGAAAACTCGCTCCCCCCTCGATTCCCCCTTGAAAAAAAACCCCCCACCCCAAAACTATATCCCCCTTAACCTTATCCTCTGAATTTCTTCAATCTTCCGTCTTAGATCCGGAATTGGCTCCCACCTCAAGCTTGGATCCGAAATTGGCTCTCACCTCAACTTGGATTCGAAATTGGCTCTCGCCGCCAAGCTTTCTCCTCCGTTTTTACCTTTAAGAAATCCATTTACCGAAAACAACGTTCCCTGAGACGGCACAGAGAACAGGACAGCCTGAAACAGAATCGAACCCCGTAATCGGGACCACATTGAGTCGCCCGACCAATTCAGGTCCTATATTGGGAAAGATGCCCGTAGTAACCTGGATATTCCTGTAATTGGGTCAAATTGGTCCTCGCATCAGATTGGCTAAGACCCATAGTAAGACCTGGATTTCCCGTAACTGGACTGCATTGGGTTGCCCCACCAATACAAGTCTCATATTGGGTAAGAGGACCCGGATTGGATTATCGAAATTGGATCCAATTGGCTCCTCGAACCCGTCGTGTGAATTGGTCCTTCTCTTCCTGCTGACTCCCGTTATTGGAATCGAACGGGGCATTCCAGTATGCCCCGGCTGACTGTAACGGAGTCACTGAACCTAACCACTCAGTATTTGTACTGGAGTTGGTCGATGCTCCCAATATTCGAGGTAACTGAATATTAATAAAATTCCCCTTTCTTTTTTATTTTCACTGTATACTCGTGTTACAACACGACATCCACCCCCTCTGAACCTGTGCATCCTCCGATATGCACCAATTTACCCAATTGCTGTTTGATTCAGAATATATCCCCTACGTCTTTGTCCAGTTCGTCTTCGTCACCTTCATTATTCATATCACTTTCATCTTCTTGCTGCGAAATCTCTGTACCTTCATTAAGGTCTTCCATATTCATCTCTGCGTGTCTTCGTTTAAATATTTTTACTCTCTTCCCTGCAATTGGTATTTTCAATTTTGTACCATCTAACTCCCGTAATGAGTAAGTCGCATTATCATGAACAGTTGTTACAACATATGGTCCAAACTAACGTTTTGAAAATTTCCGCAAAGTACTATGTTGATTTTCCAGACTATTGTCATAAACAAGTACCCAGTCACCTTCCTCGATTGCTTTTGGTCTCAATCGATGTTGCTTATCGAATTGCGCCTTGTTTTGTAACCTTGCTCTTTTTAACCTTTCCAATGCTATCTGCACATCTTCCGTTCTTTGCTCCAATTGTCGAATCCTAATAGCCAGAAGTTCTTCTCTTGTCAACCCATCTTCCTAAGGTAGCATACTCCAAGTAAGTACCTTTTCTTCAATCGGCATAATTGGTTTTTGACCTGTCATAAGTTCTACTGGCATATATCGTGTCACCGAACTATGTGTTGTTCGATCAGCCCATAATGCAAATGACAAAAGCCGTGGCCACTCTTTAACCTTCCCATTACAAGCTTTAACCAATGCTTTCACAATCGGCGGGTGACCGCGTTCGCTTTTCGCATTCCCTTCCGGATTATAAGCAGTAGTCAGTGATAGTTTAACTCCACATTTTTCAAAGAACTTACGAGCTTCTTGTGCATTTAATTCTCCACGATCTGCAGTGATTTTTCCTACGCACCCGTAACGGCAAATGACATCTTCAAGCAAAAACCTACAAATCCCCTCTGTAGATTTTGTCCTCAATGCTCTTCCTTCTACTTAATTTGATAAATCTTCACGAGCTAAAACCAAATATCTCATCTGCCATAACCCAACCGGCATAATAACCAAATCAACAACCCATTTAAAATGAATAGCCAGAGGATACATAGGATGAAGACCATCTCGATGTCGGATATTAGAATACGATTGACAGATTTCACATGACTCTACAAATGAGAGCACATCTCGATACATATTTTTCCACCAATATCGTTCCTTGAGTTTAGCAAAAGTAGCCCAGATTCCTCTATGCCCTGCCCATAAACTATCATGAAACTCCTTTAATAATTTTAGTTTTTCTTCCCTTTTGCCTATCACTCGTTGTGGCATCCCAATTCTTTTCTTCGGTCTCTTCCATAAGAATCCATCTCGAAGTAAAAATCCATATGCTTATTTTCTTATTTGTTTGAATTTTTCTGTAGACCAATTCCCCTGCTTAGACAAGGTATTCAAATAATGACCAATATCCAATAATTCTCCTTCATAAGCTTCTTCAAGAAATAGCTTGTCTTCTCTGTTGAGATTTGATATTGAATAAAATTTCAATCCGACATCATCAATGTCTTCAACCATTTCGTCCTCCCTCTCGTATCTTGCTCGAGATAGCATGTCTGCTACTAAATTGTCCTTTCCAGTGATATGCTTAAATTCTGGATTTAGTGACTTAATATAAGCAATCCATCTCAACATTGCAATATCTGGCGTTGAACAGTTAATAATCATTCCAAGCAATGGCAAGCAATCTGTTTCAATTACTACTACTGCCCCAATCAAATAGTCCTTTTCAGCTTTCATAGCCGAAACGACTCCCCAAAGTTCTCTTTTGACTTGCGAATATGCACGCTGACGAATACTTAAAACTTTAGCTCCAAATCAAACTGCAAATCTACTCCCATTCGAATCATCTTGATCCACAGCCCATCCAACGGCAATTGGACTAGTGTCTACAGTAAGAATCACTGGTCTATTGCACTTATAATCAACCTTCCTCAATATTGGAGGTGACATCAATAATTTCTTCAATCTTTGCATTGCCTGAATATGCCTTTCTTTCCATTCAAATCGGTAACCCTTGCGTAACAGTTCATATAATGGATCCGCTATGTGAGCAAAATGAGGGATCCAGATTCGATAAAATACACATGCACCCAAAAACCTGCGAACCTCTGTTAAAGAACCACAATCCTCTTTCATCCTTCTAATTGCATCAACTTTAGTCGGATCTGGTTTTCTTCCGTAAGATCCGCATAAATGTCCAACAATTACAACCTCTCGCACTCCAAATACGGACTTCATACCCGATAATGTAAGATGAACTTCTCCAAGCCGAGTTAAAATCTTTTCACAATCTTGTATATGATCAACAACATATCTGCGACATTCCCTCGTATCTAAAGTTTCATCCTTGTCTCCTTCTCTGCACCCTTTTATAGGAACATCATCCAGAAAAGGCATAGTCTTTTCCGGGATAAAATCTCTCAATACCTTATTCATCCCATTCATCATATGCGCAACTGAGTTGGTCGCGCCTTGAGGAAGAGTGCACATTCTAACCAATCCAAGCGGTGTCCTCATCGTTGTCATATCTCTACTTCCTTCGGCAAGTTGAAATTGATCATAACCTGAATACAAATCACCCATTGAATAAATCGCCCTTCCAGCAAACGCCTCAGCAAATTCATCCACAATAGGTCCAATTTCTGCATTCCTGACAGTTACAGCATTCACCGGCTGCATATCTTGAATAAACCACAGTGACCCATTCTTCTTAGGTACCGTAAACCATCGACTAGAATACGGCGCAAATGAAGGTTCTAATATTTTCATCTTTATCTTTTCTTTCAATAGTTCCACCAATTTAGGTAAATGTGCCCTCGGTACTGGAATCGGTCTTAGATTCCAAGGTACATGCGGTACAGTGAAGATAACCATAGGTGTTATAATATTTGGATCCACACACCCAATTTCATGAGATTCGAAGGCAAACGATCTACCTTATTTAGCCAACATCTTTTTGAAGCAAGTAATTTCCTCCGGCAATAAAGAACCATCAGAACCAATCTTCAATTCTTCAAAAGTCTCTTCAGTAAACTGATGTCCAATACTCATTGGATCTCTTAAACTTGCTTCTTTTGATGCTTCTCCCATTTGTTCTTTAGAATCCTCTCGTAATGGTCCGGCAACAGGCTTTACCTTCTTATCTGCCGTTTTATATCTCGTCTCTACTGTGACTTCTGGTGCTTGAAAAGATTCAAGCATGGTATAAACCTCTCTCGAATGAATTTCAACAATCTTATCATTATCTCCTAACCCAATAGATGTAATCAATTCCAATGAATCTTCCAGCCCATTTTCTTCATAAACACCCAAAATCCTCTCATCATCTTGCAATGTACCTATCTTGCGTAACTGTCCTTCAATATCATATAATCTTTTTCTTTCTTTTCTTTTAAAATCATCAACTTTCTTATACATAATATTTCCATTCTCCAATATACCAATAAAACTCGCATCAAAGGCACCTTCATCTCGCGAGAGTACCTCCTCTTTTGTACCTCCATAATCTCGCTTTACAGTGGTACCTCCCCAAAATCCTTAAATCCTTCAACAATCTTTGGCAATGGTTTCTCCCTCAACCTATCTCGATTCCGTTCATGGTTAGGAGGTACTGTTAGAAATTGTACAACTTTCCTCCCATCTTCGCTCCGTACCCTTGCATAAGCAGAACCATCGTCAAGTACCTTTGTTTCCATCCGTGTTGCCGTGATATAAGGTTGTCCTAAAATCAACGGATAAGACGTTGTATCTTGAACGAAGAAATGTTGCTCCGTAGCAACATCCCCAATCCGAATTTTGACATCTGGACAAGCTCCATATAATTCGCCTCGTGTGTTATTAGCTGCTCGTATTGCCCATCCATGTTCCATATCAATTGGCCATTTTTGCTTCTTATAAAGATCTTCAGACATGAGATTTATTTCAGAACCATGGTCCACCAAAGCAACTATTGGTTCTTCTATATCTCCTACCTTCACCAATACCTCAGTAGTTGCCCTTGCCCAATGCTTTCGAGTATAATGGCTCAAAGTTTCCATTTCCTTGTCACTAGAATCTTTGAAACGTACTCGCTGATTATACCCATTCTTTTCATTTGTTGGTTGCTTGTAACCAATATCAACCTCTTTTTCATCTCTACATATTCTTGCATCAATAGCATGACTCATTCCAGTTTCGCTCATTAATTGCCTCTTTCGCTTAATGCTGTCAATGATAACATCATGAAACTCCTTTACAATTCCCAAGACTTCTTTCAATGTGAATTCCACCTTAGCGTTTAATATACGTTCTTCCAACACCCTTTTCAAATTTGTTGCCGCTTCAATGTCAGAAAGTAGCTTATAAGCAATTGATTTGCCCTTATCTTTTGTCTCCGTTGTTTTTTCTCCCAATGATGATGAGGTATCCTTTACAGGCAATTCTTGTGAAGCTGCCTCCCGAGCCTTGTCTCCTCGAGTTTGCCTCTTAAAAGAATTTCCTTCTCTAGTATCATCAAAATTTCCTCGTCTTTTTTCTTCCATCAAAGCTTCATGTTGGCTCTTAGCAATATATGCATGAACTGAAAGAGACTCAACAGGATCTTCCCAACCTGTTCTTCCTCGTATTGTAGCTGCAGTTCTCAATAACGCTTCTCGAGGTAATTTCCCTTCTTGCATTGTAGAAACGGTAGAAGCCCAAAACTCACTAGTTTCCGTACTTCCACCAATTTCATCATCTACTCTAGCACCATAACTTGCACTTTCTCGTGCTACTGTTTCATGCCCTTTTAAGTAATCTTGAACCAATGCTCTCATTCCTCCCTTGCCAAAATTGGTTTGAAGAAGATCCTCCCTATCTTTCAATGCTATTTTCCCATCTTTCCAGCAAATAATTCCCTGCCGTATCATATTATTAAATTCATTGCAATCTTTTCTAGTGTGTGAAGCATCATCACACCGAATGCATCTTTGTAGATATCCTTGTTTTGAAACATTCTTCGAATTGTTTATAGAAGTATTCTCTTCAAGTCTTGCCAATTTGATTTGAAGATCTCGCATTCCTCGTATAATTTCTTCCATACCCATATCTGTTTTCTTTGACAAGGATGTCGAAGGTTGAACTGTAGGCATTGTCGGTGGTGTAGTACGTACTGGAGCTTTGGGTGCTTGTACTGTTTTCGGAATATTACTCCTATCCTTCCTCCTTTCTTTTTTTGTAAGCAACCCCACCGCATCTTCAACGTTCTTCCACTTCGTTGTCAATCCTTCATCTTCTTCTTTGTCTTCAAGAAGGGGTTCTAATTTCTCTTGCAATTCTCCATCAGCAGCTTGAAGAAATAGATCAACTTTGTTCGGCTCCAATGTCAATTTTTCTACCTTCGATAATTGAAAGTACTGCCTCTCAAATTCCCTTAGTAGCTCTGTTGTTGCAAATTCTTATTCGGCCGTTCAATCCATCCCAGAAATAGCTTCTTAGTAACGCGATCAGCATCTTCTAAGAAATATTCGTCTTTCAATGCATGTGAAAAATCCTCCCATGAATTCCCACAATGATCCGTAATCGATGTAATGTGGTCCCTTATCTCCGGTATCATGGCAAGTCCAAATAGTGCAACCATTTTCTTCTCAGAAACCCGATTTAATTCCATTTCACGAACATAACATCTTAAATACCTTGAAATATTCCTCCCATCAAATTGATCAATTTTATTGACCACTGCTTGCAATGCTTTGGTTGCCAAAGCTTCCTTTCGATCATTGCTTTGCTGTTGCTGCATTGACAATGAAAAGGCTTGAAACAAACTAGCAATAGACGGATCCATGTGCATACCTTGTCCTTTAGAAGACTCCCCACTAGAAATTTCTCACAAAAATCCTTCAAAATTTTTATTTTCGTTTTCCATAAAAAATAAAGATAAAATCAACCGAAATCCAATACCTTCTACCTCAAGCTTTCACGTCGGGTTCACCACTTACGTCGTATTACGTGCTTTCCTGCTCGAGAACGCGCCGGGCGTCTGGCTGTAGAAGGTAGTATGGAGATTCGCCGATAGTCAAGCAGTCTATCAGTTTTTGACTGTTGGAATATAAACGACTGCAACGATGTACCGTAAATCTATACGGGTGCTCTTCGACTGCTTGTCGAAGTCCTTTTTGCCCCAGCCGGTAGGTCTCTAAACGTTACAGAGAACCCCGTACAACCCAAACCGTTAACCTTCAATACTGCTTTGTACTTACGATCTTGTATCCACTGACTGTCTTGTTAGATTAACCCAATAAATTTCATTCACTCCGCATACTCAATCCTATAGACACCCTTTTAATCCTTCAATCACAGACGTAACCCGATTTCACAAAACAGTCAAGAGTATTCAAACCCACTTCATTTAAAAATCTCGATTCACCATTACAACACTGACTTCAGCAGCGATTGCCTCAGTCTTCCCAAAAACTCTATGAAGAAGAAAAATCCAAATTCTATGTCTTTCCTTCCCCGACCCGAAGCATGAAGCTCCTCTCTCTAATTCCCTTGATCTTCCCAAAAAAAAACCTCCAATGAAAACCGAACTGGTAACCTTGCAGAAGCTTGAAAACTCGCTCCCCCCTCGATTCCCCCTTGAAAAAAAACCCCCCACCCCAAAACTATATCCCCCTTAACCTTATCCTCTGAATTTCTTCAATCTTCCGTCTTAGATCCGGAATTGGCTCCCACCTCAAGCTTGGATCCGAAATTGGCTCTCACCTCAACTTGGATTCGAAATTGGCTCTCGCCGCCAAGCTTTCTCCTCCGTTTTTACCTTTAAGAAATCCATTTACCGAAAACAACGTTCCCTGAGACGGCACAGAGAACAGGACAGCCTGAAACAGAATCGAACCCCGTAATCGGGACCACATTGAGTCGCCCGACCAATTCAGGTCCTATATTGGGAAAGATGCCCGTAGTAACCTGGATATTCCTGTAATTGGGTCAAATTGGTCCTCGCATCAGATTGGCTAAGACCCATAGTAAGACCTGGATTTCCCGTAACTGGACTGCATTGGGTTGCCCCACCAATACAAGTCTCATATTGGGTAAGAGGACCCGGATTGGATTATCGAAATTGGATCCAATTGGCTCCTCGAACCCGTCGTGTGAATTGGTCCTTCTCTTCCTGCTGACTCCCGTTATTGGAATCGAACGGGGCATTCCAGTATGCCCCGGCTGACTGTAACGGAGTCACTGAACCTAACCACTCAGTATTTGTACTGGAGTTGGTCGATGCTCCCAATATTCGAGGTAACTGAATATTAATAAAATTCCCCTTTCTTTTTTATTTTCACTGTATACTCGTGTTACAACACGACACCGCCAACTTGAAAAGTGAAGCAAAAATTCTAGCAATGATTTCTCCTTCTTCAACTGTTAACTTTGTTTCAAAATTGGTGTATAGCTTGATCTTTAAGTCTTCCAAGTCTATGCCAATTTTCACCTTAATCCGACTAATAGATCTTCAAATATCATAGAAATCCTATCCAACCTCAAACTGCCACCTTCTGAAATCCTCTTGTGCTAAAAACTAGATATTTCTAAACCATGCCTTTAGATTATTACAAAATTTTGTATAAACTTAGAACACCCAATGATCCAAAAAATATCAAATTTTGAACTGTAGATGTTATGCCAATTGTACGAATTAGCCAAAATTGGTAGTCCTAATTATATTATATAAAACCCAAATCACTAATACAAACCCTGACTTTGAACAATAATTTCTAAGTCCTCCAAAACCTTCTCAAAACAATTCTTATGTCTCTGAAAAGAACTTCAAGCTAGCTCTCAAATCCTAATCTCCTACCTTCAAATGAAACCCTATTTTATCCTAGGCCATCGTTTTAGTGGTTAGAGGTCTGATTTCGACCTTGTCTCACAAACGGTCAACCCCCGAGTATCAATCTATCCTATCCTAAGGATTTTTTAGCCCAACCCTACTCTCAACTTAATCCTAGTATCAACTATACTAATTATTTATCTCTTCTAATCTGATTTCATCAATTTATGGTCTTTCTAAGGTAGTAGAAGAGTCTCTATAACCTAAAAGATAAAATTACTAACTAACCATCAACCTACTAATTATTAAGATAAAAAAATAATCTAAGAAGCTTTTATAAAATCTATTTTTAGATACTTCAAATTATTATTAAACTACAAGAATTAAATATTAATTAGAAATTTAATTTTGATTATAATTTTATTATATAGTTGTATTATATCACAACATCTATCCCCTCTTAACCTGTGCACCCTCCAGCATGTGCCAAATAAACCATATGTCATAATTGGCATCACACCATCTCTTCATTTTCTTCATCAAATCCTTCATTTTTATTTTCACCATCCTCTTCAAAATAATTATCATCTTCAAAAATGCCAATATCTTCAACATGATCTTCCATATTGATTTTTCCATCTCATCTTTTAAAAATCTTCACTCGCTTTTCAGAAATAAGTATTTTCAACCTCGTACCATTTAACTCCCTTAATGAATATGTGACATTATTATGAACTATTACTACCACATATAATCCAAACTAACATTTCAAAATTTTTTGCAAAGTACTATGTTGGTTATCCAAACTGCTATCATAAACAAGTACCCAATCACCTTCTTCAATTGCTCTAGGTTTCAATCGATGTTGCTTGTCAAATCGAGTCTTATTTCCTAACCTTGCCTTTTGTAACCTTTTTAATGCTAATTCCACATCTTTCAATCTTTGTTCAAGTTGCCGGATTCTAATGGCTAACAATTCCTCTCTTGTTAACCCATCTTCCCATGGTAGCATACTCCAAGTTGGCACATTTTCTTCAATCGATATAATTGATTTTTGACCTATCATAAGTTTCACTTGCATATATCCTGTCACCGAACTATGTGTTGTTCAATTAGCCCACAATGCATAAGATAGAAGCCGAGGTTATTCTCTCACTCTTCCATTGCAAGCTTTAACTAAGGCTTTTACAATTGGTGGATGTCCACATTCACTCTTTGCATTCTTCTCTGGATTATAAGTAGTAGTCAATGATAATTTGATCGCACATCTCTTAAAAAAATCACGAGCTGTATGTGCATCCAATTCTCCTCGATTTGTAGTGATCTTTTCTACACATCCATAGTGACAAATAACTTCCTCAAATAAAAACCTATAAATTTTCTCTATGGACTTTGTTCTTAGTGCCCTACCTTCTACTTGGTTTGATAAATCTTTACAAGCCAAAACTAAATATCTCATTTGCCATAGTCCCATCGGCATAATAACTAAATCCACAATTCATTTAAAAAGAATAGCCAAATGATATGTTAGATGTCACCCATCTCGATGTCGTATATTTGAATACATCTGATAAGTTATACAAGACTCTACATACAAAGTTACATCTCGATACATATTCTTCCACCAATATCGTTCTTTCATTTTAGCAAAAGTAGCTCAAATTCCTCTATGTCCTGTCCATAGACTCTCATGAAAATCTTTGAGTAGTTTTTGTTGATCTTCTTTAGTATCTACTACTTGTATTAATATTCCAATTCCTTTCTTTGGTCTCTTCCATAAAAACCCTTCTTAAAGCAAAAATCCATAAGCCTTCTTTTTTATTTGATTTAATTTTTCTATTGACCAATTCTCTTATTTTATCAAGGTATTCAAATAAAGACCAATTTCTAGTAATTATCCTTCATAAAGCTCTTTAAAATATATCTTGTCTTCTTTATTAAGATTTGATATTGAATAGAATTTTGTTCCAACATCATCAATATTTTCAACCATCTCGTCTATTCTTTCATATACTGCTTGAGATAACATATCTAATACTAGATTGTCTTTTCTCGTAATATGCCTAAATTCTAGATTTAGTGATTTGATATAAGCAATCTATCTCAACATCACAATATCTGGTGTTGTACAATTGGTAATCATTCCAAGTAAAGGCAAAAAATCTGTTTCAATTACCACTATAGTTCCAATCAAATAATCCTTTTCAACTTTCATAGCTGAAACAACTCCCCATAGTTCCCTTTTAATCTGTGAATATGCACGTTGGCGAGCACTTAAAACTTTAGCTCCAAATTACACTACAAATTTGTATCCATTTGAATCATCTTGACCTACAATCTATCTAATGTCAATTGGACTAGTATCCATAGTAAGAATCATTAGTCGATTGCTCTTATAATCAATTTTTCTCAACACTAGAGGTAATATCAATAATTTCTTTAATCTTTGTACTACTTTAACATGCTTTTCTTTCCATTTAAATTGATAGCCCTTGCATAATAGTTCATATAATGGATCCATTATATGTGCATAATGAGGAATCCAAATACAATAAAATACACATGCACCTAAAAATCTTCGAACCTCTATTAAAGAACTACAATCATCTTTCATTCTTCTAATTACATCAACCTTAGTTGGATCTAGTTTTCTTCCATAAAATCCACATAGATGCCTAACAATCACAACCTCTTGTACTCCAAATGTAGATTTTGCACCCGATAATATAAGATAAACTTTTCTAAGCCGAATCAATATTTTTTTATAATCTTATATATAATCAGCAATATACTTGCGACACCCCCTCTTATCTAAAGTTTCATCCTTGTCTTCTTCTTTGTATTCCTTTATGGGAACATTATCTAGAAAAGGTATAGTCTTTTCTAGAATAAAATCTCTCAATATCTTATTCATGACATTCATCATATGGACAACTGAGTTGGTTGCGCCTTTAGGAAGAGTACACATTCTAACTAATCCAAGTAGTGTTTTCATCGTTGTCATATCTCTACTTCCTTTTGCAAGTTCAAATTGGTCATAGCCAAAATATAAATCATTCATTGAATAGATTGCCCTTCCTGCAAATGCTTTAGCAATTTCATCTATTATAAGCCTAATTCATGCATTTCTAATAGTTACTGCATTCATTAGTTGCATATCTTGAATAAAACGTAATGACCCATTTTTCTTAGGCACTGTAAACCTTTGACTAGAATATGGTGCAAAAGAGAGCTCTAAAATCTTCATCTTTATCTTTTCTTTTAATAATTCTATCAAGCTTGGTAAATGTGCCTTTAGTATTGGAATTGGCCTTAGGTTCTAAGGTACATGTGATAGAGTGAAAATAACCATAGGTGTTACAATATTTAGATCCACACACCCAATTTTATAAGATTCAAAGGCAAATGATCTACCTTGTTTAGCCAACATCTCTTTGAAGCAGGTAATTTCCTCCGGCAATAAAGAACCATCAGAATCAATCTTTAATTCTTCAAAAGTCTCTTTAGTAAACTTGTGACCAATATTCTTTGGATCTCTTAAGCTCCTTTCTCTTGATGCTTCTCCTATTTATTCTTTAAAATCTTCTAGCAAAGGTTTGGCAATGAGTTTAACTTTCTTATCTATTGTCTTATATTTTGTCTCAATTATAACCTCTGGTGCTTGAAAAGATTCAATCATATTATAAACTTTTCTTAAATAAATTGATATAACTTTATCATCATTAGTTAATCCAATAGACGTAATCAATTCCAAAGGATCCTTCAGTCCATTTTCTTCATAAATACTAATAATCTTTTCATTATCTTCTAATATTCCTAACTTATACAATTTTCTTTCAATGGTACTTAATTCTTTTTTTTCTTTTGTTTTTATGTCATCAATTTTTTTATACATAATGCTTCTATTTTCAAAAATGCTAATAAATCCTCTATTAAAGGCACCTACATCTTGCAAGAGTACCTCTCCTTTTGTACCTTTATAATCTCGCTTTATAGTGGTACCTCCAAAAAATCCTTGAATTCTTCAACAATCCTTGGCAATGGATTTTCTCTCAATTTGTCTTGATTCCGTTCATGATTTAGAAGCATAGTCAAAAATTGTATTGTCCTCCTCCCATCTTGACTACGAATTCGTGCATAAGCTCAACCATCATCAAGTACTTTTGTTTCCATCCAAGTTGCAATAATATATGGTTATTCCAAAATAAGAGGATAAGATATTGCATCTTGAACAAAAAAATTCTGCTCCATTGCAACATCACCAATCCAAATTTTCACATCCGGACAAGCACCATATAACTCCCCACGTGTATTATTGACTACCCGTATTGCCCACCCATATTCCATATCAATTAGTCACCTTTGCTTCATATAAAGATCTTTAAACATAAGATTTATCTCTAAACCATGGTCCATCAAAGCAACAACCGGTTCATTTATATCTCCAATCTTCACTAATATCTCTGTAGTTTCTCTAGTCCAATGCTTTCGAGTATAATGACTTGAAACCTTTCTATCTATATTGCCTTGATCATCAAAATGTATCCTTTGATTATGACTCCTCATTGTTTTTGTTGTGTTCAAGCTTCAATTTACCAAAGCAATTGAACTAATAGAGGTGGATTCGAACACGGAAAAAGACTAGTTATATGAATTGGATCTATTAGTGTCACAATTGATTATACTCTGGCTATCTGAAATCATTTATTAACTACAAAATACTAAGGCTTACTACTTCCATCTTAATTCAACCTATAATCCATTCTATGACTATCAATTCAATAATACTTCTATATTCTTATCCATTCATCTTTCACTTATTCTCTTTGCAGTTTATATATATTCAATTACTGATCTTCAACTTACCTATTGTATTCAGTTTTTCAATTCATCACACATAATTCAATATCTCGGCTTACGACTCTCACAGTTTGGCACTCCAGACTAACTTTTCAGTATTCAGAAACTATCCATTACTTGTCAACAACAAAGAAACAAAAAAGAAGTAGCACCAAGCTTGCCCCAGCTTACGACTATTATAGTCTGGCACCGATCTCTCTTTCCTCAACCTCTTTATTCTACCAAAAGATAGACCGTCGGCCAACAAATTTCAAAGGTTATGACCCTTTGAATTCTTAACCATTTATTCTACTAACAATCTACTGTTACCAACTAAACTACCTAACCATCACTCTAATTTTTAAGGTTATCAATAATCAACCAATAACTTATCACAAAGTTTATTTACCTATTCTACATAGCCCCACTCCTATCTGTGCAGCGTCCTCGCAAACATTATTTAGCCTCAACTTATAAAGATGTAGCAACATTGGCTTCTTCAGTCAATGGCGTTGGCTTACCACCCTTTGAATTGGTGACCTTCTCCTCTTTACATCTTTGTCATCTCCCTTAGTATTCGAAGGTTCTCCATCCAAATGTGTCGCCAAATCTTCATTCAACAAATCCAATTCCCATACTTGAGATTCATATCAGACAATTTGGTTGTCACGCTCCTCCAACATCTTTTGCTATTCTTTTGTCGATTTCAAAGGTAACTTCAAAGAATTTGTCGTTGAAACTTGCATATTGGTCTACACTAAATTATTAGCCTCCTTTACTAATGCGGCTAGTTTACTCTGCAACATCGCATCCTCTACCTGCAGCCGTTCTTGCGTTTCCTTCCAATTGGTCTCCAACCTTGCTTTCTCAAATACCATGTTTGCCATCTTCTCCTTAACCACAAAAGAAAATACGATGCTTATTAAGAGTCCCCCTCCTACTTCTTACTATGGTCCAATCAATTGGATCGACTCTCCCTTGTTTTCCACGATTCGTCATGATGAAATATCCTATCACCATCATTATTTATCCCCCCTCTTTTTTTGGAACAGAAAACCTGTTCCGACTTTATGTATAGTAAAGTTTAAGGCGATCGCCATTGATCCGTGTCGTAAATTTAATACCCATAAAATCTTACAATTGCACAAAAGCATTTGGAAATCCGTCAATAACTCGATATAGCCCATGTCATCGAACTTGAAATTTTCTTAAATTTTTTTAAATTGACTATCGTAAAGAAATACCAAATCATTTGGCATAAAAGCCTTTGGTCTATGCTTACTATCATAATAAGTCTTCCTTTGTTTTTGTGTAGTTTCCATGATCATTAATGCATTGGCTCTAGTTTCATCTAATTTTTTCAATTCTTCTAAACGGTGCCGTAATGAAACTTGATCTTTCTATCTAGTATTTATAGCAATTCGTAAACTTTGGACTTCCAATTCAATAGGTAATATTGCTTCCTGGCCATAAATCAATTGGAAAGAGGTAGCATTGGTAGTAACTTTATATACAATATGGTATGCCCATAAAGCTGCAAACAACTTAGTGTCCTAATCTATTCCTGCTCCTGAAAATATTTTTGTTAAGATTTTACATAAAATTCTATTAGTCTTTTCCGTTTTTCCATTGGCTCTAAAGTGATACGGTGTAGTCTTCTAATGTTCTATCTCGTATTTAGCCGTGAGTGCTTCGATTGTACTATTTATAAAATGAGTTTTTCGATCACTAACCAATTCTTGTGGACAATCGAACCATGTAATAATATTTTCATACAAAAAGGTTGCTACTGTACTTCTACTATCAGTTTTTGTAGCTACGGCTTTAGCCCATTTTGTTACGTAATCCGTTGCTACCAATATATATCGTTTTTGTCCTTTTCTTGAGGCTGGTGCAATTGGTCCCACAAAATCAATTCCCCATTTTTCAAAAGGCGCTTGAGCCAGAATTGGTACCAATAGCATTGTTGAAGTTCCAGTAGGTCGACCCGTTCTTTGACATGGGTCACAATGATGGATGAATTGGTGGGCATCTGCAAACATTTTTGGCCACCAATAATCAGTCTGTAAAGCTTTACGAGCCATGCTGTTCCCCACAAAATGTCCACCACAATTGTCTAACTGGCAACCTTCCAACATAGTACGCACTTCAGTCTGATAAATATAGCATCACAAAACTCCATCCTTGCCTTGTTTATATAAAGCTTCACCAATCATCGTATAAGGTACACATTTTAATATTAAGCGTCGTTTAAGCTTTTCATTAAAATTAGGAGGGAAGGTTTGAAATATCAAGTATTGAATTATTTCACTATACTCCGGAGTAATTACATCTACTACAAATAATTCCGCATCAAGTAGTGCATTGTTAATGGATTCATTATCCAATATATTGGATAACCGAGATAAATGGTGTGCATTGGAATGTGATTTTCTTGGTCTTACCTGAATAGTAAAGTCAAATTCTTGCAATATTAAAATCCATTGTCCAATATGACCATTCAATTGAAGCTTATTAATCATATATTTTAAAGCATCATGGTCGACATGGAAAACAAATTTATAACCAAGAAGATAATATCGAAACTTTTGTATGGAATAAATCATTTCCAATGTTTTTCTTTCAATTGTTATATAATTTCTTTCAGCTGCTACCAATTGACGACTTGCATAATAAATAGGGTGATAAAAATCCCTGTCATCTTTCTGGCTTAGCACAGAACCAATTGCGATATTGGATGCATCCACATAAACTTGGAATGATTTTGTCCAACAAGGTGCCACCAATATTGGTGTTGAAACTAATTTTTGTTTCAATGTTTTGAATGCAATTCTACATTCTTTTGTCCAAAATGGACTAGTCCCATCAGTTGGTGGTTTTTTCAAGAGATTTGTCAAGGAAAGGCATATAATTGTGAATAGATAGATAAATTGCCAATAATAACTGACATGACAGACAAATACTTGAACACCAATAACAGTGTCTGATTGCTTTAATTCTACTATAATCTTTATTTTATCCGGATCTGTAGCAATGCCTGCCATCGAAACTATATGATCCAATAGTTTGCCAAAAGGCACATCAAATTGGTATTTTTTTGAATTTAAAGAAATTCTATATTTGGTACATTGATTCAAATATTGATCTAGACATTCTAAATGTTTGACTCTCGTACTAAATGTACAAAAATCATCTAGAAATATTTCCATTGAAATTCATAGATAATCTTAGAACACTTGTGTCATTACCCTTTGAAATGTAGCTAGTGTATTACAAAGCCCAAATGGCATAACCTTATAGGCAAAGGTCCCCCAATCCGTAGTAAAAGTAATTTTTAAGTAGTCTTCTTTTGCAATCTTAACTTGATTATAACCGGAGAATCCATTAAGAAATGAATAACATTTATGTCTAGCAATAGCATCCAATATACTACCCATGAATGATAAAGAAAAATAATCCTTCTTAATAGCCGCAGTTGATTTGAAGAAATCTTAACAAATGTGAATTTTTCCATTCTTTTTCGATACTATAACAATTGGTGAAACCCATTCACTCAAAGGAACTGGATAGATAAATCCAACCTCCAAGAGTTTATCTAGCTCTTCTTTTACCATAAGTGAGTATTTTGGATTAAGTCGATGTTGTCTTTGACGTATTGGTATAGCGTTTGCCTCCAATGTAATTCAATGCTCACAAACTTTAGCTGAAATTCCTTTCAAATCTGCATACGACTATACGAAAGTAGTTTTATGCATTAAAAAGTAATCCACCCAAATTTCTTTCTCCTTGCCTTTTATACCATCGTAAATCTGAATGATTTGGAGAGCCTTCTTTGTACCTAAATTAATTGATTGACATCGTGGAATTTTAGGAGTCTCTATAATAATGTTCTGCTTAATTCCAAAATCTTTCATAAAATCCAACCAATTAGAACTTTCCAACTCCAATTCTATAGCACTAACATGATTAATATCCTATCTATTCATGCAATATGCAATCATATGATCAGAATCGTCAATAACATCCAGAGGAACTAAGTACTCTCTCAGTCCCCTACACTGGTATTTCATTCTAGTGTATTCAACAACTTACCTTGTATCAGCATAAATTGGATCAGGTCCACCAATTTCTTCTTCTATAGACTTATCTTCACAATCCGACGTGAATTTTGAACTGGCAACTTGAGTTTCTCCGTGATATTGGACAGGATACATTTGAAGCACAATTTTATCATTATATTTTCCAATTGTCAATATACCATGGCTCTAGTCATTTCGAGCTTTAGCTTGATACAACCATGGTCATCCCAATAAAATTGGATATGATAATATAGAACTTTACAATCAAAAAATAATATAATTAATTTTGTAGGTAAACCCTACAATTACTATATCAATATTTCATAAAATACCCATAGGTTTAACTTGACTAGAGTCAGCCATTCTCAAAACTACTGTAGTAGACAATAAGTGATCCAAATCCAACTCATTTATTGTAGCGGCATTCATAAGATTTATATTAGATCCTCCATCTACTTGCACTCTTGATAATAACACTCCATCAATTGAGACATCAATCATTGGTGCACCCAGATCGGAATTCAAACTTACTTCTCAGATTTCTTTATTTTAAGATCTCCGATGAATTAATGAGAAATTTAAGATAGTTCGACACTCAAGTGCTACCGCCAATAGTTGCTTCATAGAAATCGTGCGTTGTATTGTACCTAAATCTTTTAGAATATCATATGGTTCTGTATTAGTAGTAATTCTCAATGTCCATTTCTTCTTCCCAGTCCTAGACACCGATGTAGGTAAATTGATTTTTTCTACATTGAAAATTGATAAAGCTTTTGGAATTGAATTTGATGGAGCCTGTAAAATTGGTTCTTTCAATGGGTAAGATTATTCTCACAATTGGGTTGATATTGGTTCTTTGGAATTCACGCCTCTTAGAGGATCTTTTAACGGAAAAGACATTTCTCAAAATTGTGTAGAGAACAGAACAGCTCGACACGGAACCAAAGCCTCCGTAATTGGTACCTCATTGGAGTGCACAACCGATTTAGGTCTTATATTGAGTAAGGGGCCCATGTCAGGACCTGGATTGGATGGCCCTATAATTGGGTCCAATTGGCCCTTTGCTTTAAGATCATCCAAATGTTGAATTGATACTTTCCCCTTTTGCTAACTTCTTGTATGGATAGCTTGGACTACTTCTACTTGATGAACTAGTGATTTCTGTGTCCCATTATTTTTTTCTTCTACAATTTGCATAGTCGATTGTATCTTCTGATCATGATTATTAGGCTTAAATGGAACATTGCATTGATAATAAAAATGACCCAATTGCTTGTAATTTCCACATACTAGAGCATATTCGTCTATAAACCTTGGATTAGAACATTCATTGGCATAATGACCAATTTGCGAGCACCGGTAGCAAAGTAGTGATTTTCGACTCACACCATCAGGTATACTTGGAGTCTCCACTGGAATATATCTACAAGGCCAATTCCAGGTAGCCATAGTAAATGATCTTGGTTGACCAGTTGTTACTGGTCAAAAATTGGACTACTGAATTGGTATAGTTTGGAAATTACCCCCTTGATTATTTCAATCGTTCTGCATATTTGTTCCATAAACCAGATTATATTTAGTATTTTGAAAATTTCCAAAGCCATGATTAGGTCGTTTTGAGCGATTATTATTCCAACCATCCATATTTCCAGTCTGTACTTGATTAACATCCCATTGAGTTGGCTGTATCATCTGGTTATTGAACTGTTGTTGTTTTTGTAAATGCCAGCAATTTTGGAAAGGGTGCTTTCTTCCACAAAATATACATTGAACACCCGTTTGTCTAGATGATGGACATTCCGTATCAAAATGACCTTGTCCCTTACAATTATTACACCATACATGAGGTCTCGTATTAGACGGCTTATGTCGTTTCTCCTTGTCTTTAGTCAAATTCACATCCAATTCTTTTATCTTCTTTATTAGATTTAATAATAAGGCTTGATTTGGATCTTTAACAGTCGTATTTGTGAACAATTCTGATTGTTGATAGGTTGGCAATGTACAATAAGGTGTCATTGTTATTTGCGCTATTGCTTGGAGTGGTGTAGTATTAATTGATTTTTGCAACATAACATTCTTCATGTTGGATGTAGCCATTTGTAGATAATTATCGATCAACACATTTCCAAATTGTATTTGTTTGCTTCTTAAACTTGGAATCATCGTGGCCCCCACTATTAATAATTCGTCATAATGACATTCTTTCCACACCTTGGCTCATGCCAACGATACCTCTACCATAGCTGGTCGAGCCTCTTTTACAAAAAAATTCAATTCTGGTAGATGTAAACCATTGATTAATATCGACAATATAAACGCATCTGGTATTTGATTATTTGCCCATTTACAAAGTATATCTGTGACTTGGCCATAATAAGAATCCATTGATTTCCTTGTAAACATCCTACTATTCATAAAATTTTCTTGAAGCTGATCTTCAAATCCAATTGGTCTAAAATGGATTAAGAAGGCATTCCTCAAGGCCTCTCAATTGAGAAATCTATTCATTGGTTGTCGAATATACCATTCAAAAGCTGTATCTTTTAAAGTTGTTGGCAAACATTTCAACCAAATGTCTTCAGTTCTACCATTGTTAGCCATGCAAGCTCTCAAGAATTGAAATATATGGTGATCGAGATCAGAGCCCGGCTAACCACTAAAAGTAGGTAATGGTGCCATACTTGTAGTTTAGTCTCCTATTACTCCCATTTGTACTGCAATTGGTACTTCTGACACTCCCACGGCCATTGGTATTATCAATGGTCTCTTTGCTATTTGAATTTGAATTTTTCTTCTTTTGGTTTTACTTGGATCTACAATTCCTTTTTGTCGTTCCCGTAGGAGATTTCTTATGCATAATCGCTCATGTCTTTCTTTTGCTTGTCGATTAATTCTTTGATAATCCTCTCTTTCATGATTATCACTCATAATCTTTCATTCTTCTTTACAAAATTAATATTGCCTTGAATTATAACTCACATATTTGTAATCCTAAAACTTGTTATTCTCACATTCTCATTCAACATATAATTCCATCTTCCATACAATCAATTTCTTACATTTTACATTGTTATCATTTCTCCGATAGCAGCGCCAAAATATTGTTCTTATTATATTCAAGCTTCAATATATCAAAGCAATTGAACTAATAGAGGTGGATTCGAACACGAGGAAAGACTAATTATATGAATTGGATCTGTTAGTGTCACATTTGACTATACTCTGGCTATCTGAAATCATTTATCAACTACAAAATACCAAAGCTTACTACTTCCGTCTTAATTCAACCTATAATCCATTCTACAACTATCAATTCAATAATACTTCCATATTCTTATCCGTTCATTTTTCACTTACTCTCTTTGCGATTTACATATATTCAATATATGATCTCCAACTTATCTATTGTATTCAGTTTCTCAATTCATCACACATAATTCAATATCTCGGCTTACGACTCTCACAGTCTGACACTCCAGACTAACTTCTCAATATTCAGAAACTATCTATTACTCGTCAACAACAAAGAAACAAAAAAGAGATAGTATCAAGCTTGCCCCGGCTTACGACTATCACAGTCTAGCACCGATCTCTCTTTCCTCAACCTCTTTATCCTACCAAAAGATGGACCATCAGCCAACAGATTCCAAAGGTTATGATTCTTTGAATTCTTAACTATTTATTCCACTAACAACCTATTATTATCAACTAAACTGTCTAACTATCACTCTAATTCTCAAGGTTATCAATAACCAACCAGTAACTTATTACAAAGTTCATTTACCTATTCTATACTCCTCCCTTCACTTTTTGATTGTTTGTAATAATTATCAAATATATCTTCTTCACCTTCATATATGTGTGCATCAATACTATGATTTAATCTAGCTTCTTCTATTAATTGCCTCTTTCATTTAATACTGTCAATAATAACATCATGGAATTCTTTCTTGGTAATTCTTAAAATTTCTTTCAATGTAAACTCAATCTTAGCATTGAGCACACGTTCCTCAAGCACTCCCTTTAAATATGTTGCCACTTCAATATGAGAAAGTAGTTTATAAGTTATAAATTTATCTTTATCTTTCATTTCCTTTGTTTTTTCTTTCGATATTGTTGAAGTATCCTTTGTGGGCAATTCTTGTGAAGCCTATGCACGAGCCTTATCTCCTCGAATTTGCCTTTTAGAAGAATTTTCTTATCTTGAATCATCAAAATTTCCTCTCTTCTTTTCTTCCATTAAAGCTTCATGTTGACTTTTAGCAATATATGCATGTACTGATAAAGCTTCTACAGGATCCTCCCAACTCGTAGTACCACGAATTGTTGCAACAATTCTCAATAAAGCTTCCCGTGGCATCTTCTCTTTTTGTATTGTAGAAATAGTAGAAGACCAAAGTCTACTTGGTTGAACATTTCCAATAAAATTTTGGCTGCCATCATTATCCACCCTAGTTCCATAACTTACAGCTTCTATTGCCACAATTCCATGTATTACCAAATAATCTTTAACCAATGCTTTTATGCCTCATTTACCAGAATTGGTTTGGAGAAGATCACTAGTATCTTTCAATGCAACCTTTCCATCTTTCCAATAAACAATGTCTTGTTAAACCATCTCATCAAATTCACCACAATCTTTTCGAGAATGATAATCATCATCACACCAAATACATCTTTGCACATATCCTTGTTTAAAAGTAGCCTTTGAACTTATTGTAGAAGTCTTTTCTTCAAGCCTTACAAGTTTGATTTGAAGATCTCGCATCCCTCATACAATCTCTTGAAGTCCTATATCTTCTTTCTTTGGTGTAGCTAATGGAGGTTGGACAATAGGCACATTCAATCTTATAGTAGGCATTGGGGTCTTTGGTACTTATACCACTCTTCTAGTACTAAATCTATCCTTTCTCTTTTCTTTTTTGGCAAGTAATCCAATAGCGTCTTCAACAGCTCTCCACTTTGTTGTCAATCCTTCCTCTTCTTCCTTATCTTCAAGAAGAACCTCTAACTTCTCTTGTAATTCTTCATTAGCAGCTTGAAGAAACAATTCAATCTTGTTTGGTGCTAATGTTAACTTTTCTATTTTTGATAATTAAAAAATTACCTTTCAAATTCTCTTAATAATTCTGTAGCTTACAAATTTTTGTTAGGTTGCTCAATCCATTCCAAGAATGATTTCTTGGTAACTCGATTAGTATCCTCCAAAAAACACTCATCCTTCAATGCATGTAAAAATACCTCCCATGAACTTCCAAATTGCTCCATAATAGACCTTATATACTCTTTTATCTTTGGTATCATATCAAGCTTAAATAATTGAATCATCTCCTTCTCAAAAATGCGATTCAATTCCATTTCTTATACATAATATCTTAAATATTTGGAAATATCCCTCCCATCAAATTGATCAACCTTATTAATCACTGCTTGCAATGCTTTGGTTGCCAAAGCCTCTTTGCGATCATTACCTTGTTGCTATTGCATAAATAATATAAATGCTTGAAATATTTTTGCAGTGTTTGGGTCAAGGTACATATCTTGTTCACCAGTAGAAATTCCATGTGAAATTATGCTTCAAGATCCACTTGAAGTTCCACTCAAAGCTCCATCAAAAATTCCAAATTTAACCTTCTAGCCTTCTTGCGCCATCAATTCCAAATAACCACAAATATAATGCAATACCTTCCATCCCAAACTTTCATGTCAGGTTCACCACTTATGTTGTATTTCATGTTGTTTTGCTCAGGAATGCATGAGGCACTTAGCTATAGAAGGTGCGATTATGTTTCACAAGTAGCCAAAAAACCATAATATATTTCATCCATGCGAGAAGAATATAATCTAAATTTCAATTCAAAAGTGCTTAAAACACTCTTCTTAGTAGTCTTAACCATACATAAATTCCAATTACCTTGTTACTTTCATATTTAAGCAATTTAGATTTTTCTTGTAAACTCCAATCCTAATTAGTGAGCTTTAAAAAGCTATAACATCCAATTTGACCATCCACTTCATGTGGAATTTTGCCTACAATTGTCAATACAAGTCTTCTAAATGCTCAAGAATTTTTAGTCTAATCCAATTTCTTGATTGTGAGAAAACCTCCAAAAATTACACCAATGTCACTTGGCCGCCAACTTGAAAAGTGAAGCAGAAATTCTAGCAATGATTTCTCCTTCTTCAACTATTAACTTTGTTTCAAAATTGGTGTGTAGCTTGATCTTTAAGTCCTCCAAGACCATGTCAATTTTTACCTTAATCTGACTAATAGATCTTCAAATATCATAGAAATCCTACCCAACCTCAAACTGCCACCTTCTAAAATCCTCTTGTGCTAAAAACTAGATATTTCTAAACCACGTCATTAGATTATTACAAAATTTTGTATAAACTTAGAACACCCAATGATCCAAAAAATATCAAATTTTTAACTCTAGATATTATGCCAATTGCACAAACTAGCCAAAATTGATAGCCCTAATTATATTATATAAAACCCAAATTATTGATACAAACCCTGACTTTGAAAAATAATTTCTAAGTCCTCAAAAACCCTCTCAAAACAATTCTTATGTCTCTGGAAAGAACTTCAAGCTAGCTCTCAAATCCTAACCTTCCACCTTCAAATGAAACCCTATTTTGCCCTAGGCCATTGTTTTAGTGGCTAGAGATCTGATTTCGACCCTGTCTCACAAATGGTCAATCCCCAGGTATCAATCTATCCTATCCTAAGGATTTTTTAGCCCAACCCTACTCTCAACTTAATCTTAGTATCAACTATACTAACTATTTACCTCTTCTAATCTGATTTCATTAATTTATGGTCTTTCTAAGGTAATAGAAGAGTCTCTACAACCTAAAAGATAAAATTACTAACTAACCTTCAACCTACTAATTATTATGATAAGAAAATAACCTAAGAGGCTTTTATAAAATCCATGTTTAGATACCTCAAATTATAATTAAACTACAATAATTAGATATTAATTAGAAATTCAATTTTGATTATAATTTCACTATATAGTCATATTACATCACGACAACGTGTCTCTTCTTGAACCATATAAGACAAAGGACATACCAAGAAGAAGACAAGCTCTACCTCCTCCTATAGAAGTGGACAATAATAAAGAGTTCGAAGAGGAAGAAGTCTTAGATTCAAGGCGGCACCAAAATAAATTTGAATATCTTATCTATTGGCGCAAATATGATATTAGTGAATGCACATGGGAGCCAATAAAAAATCTTACAAATGCAACAAAGGTGGTGGAGGCTTTTCATCGACAATATCCATCAAAATCAAGATAAAAACCTTCTTTATAAATAAAACAAGATCTAGGTAAGATAACATTCTACTTTCAATCCTTATTTGTAGCTTCTTTGTAGTTGTGATGTTGAGAAGATGGAGAACTAACAACTAGTAGATTCGACTCGAGAGCCTTTGTTTACTGACCTGCTGGATGAGACAATATGATTGTCACAACCTTCAAGACAATGCAATCAAGATGAAGATCTTCAAGAACGACATGTTCTTCATCAAATAGAGGGTGAGATACAATGCATTTGATATCACGACCTTGGAAGGGACTCCCGATGTTTGGTGATTTTACTCGAGGTAGGAACAACTCCTGATAGTATTCCAAATATTTTATTTGAAGGAAGTTATGAAGGCCTCAACAATGATCAAATAACTAAGTGGTCTTTCCATTGTGGTATAGGACACTATCGATGATTGAGAGGCCCTATCAATCATCTTCGAAGATAACAAAGATCAGAGTATGTAGCAAATATAATTTGTCACATCATAGATTTTCTCAACATATAATGACCGCCCTTTATGGAACTCATCCCGAGAAGGTAGGATAATATCACGAACATATACATGTAAGTCAGTAATTACATATATAAATAGATAGAAGTAAGTAAAAATAGGTAAAAATAAGTTAATTCTATAATATTTGCTATGGAAGCTTTTTAGAAGCTTCATAGATATTGCTTTGACTTTATAGGTGTCTTTAATTGATTTTTTGGAATAGAAACGTGGTCAACAAGTTGGCCATGTGCCACACATGTTGTTAGTTTGAAGACCAAGCTAACTATGTGGCCCACACATAGAAAAACTTGTCTTGTAAGTCAAGGCATGTGTCCTATAAAGTCAACACATATTGGAGGTCCTATAGAACATCACCATGTAGCCCCTAGTTAGATAGTATATATAGAGACAAGAATGAAGCCCTCTTCACTCTTGTCAATTCCTTTCTTGCTTCTAGTCTAGTTTCAAGGGTCTCTAGTTTTCTTATCTTTTATCAATAGCCATTCCAATTTCTTTCTTAATATACATATTGATTTATTTCTATTTTGTCATCTTTCTTTGATAGAAGTCTCACTTGTTTATTTGTCTTTATCAAATTCTTATCTTTGACAAGTATAGTTGATTATATTTCAAACCTTTTCATATTGCACATTTAAATCAATGAATAATAACGTACTATAGACCAATACAAACACATCATCCATGATTTTTAAGAATCTTTTGATAGTACTAGAATTGCACTTAAAATGGCCCAAATCATAATTTTTGTCGACAAAGATATCCTCCAAATTACATACTAATAAATTGTGATATTAAAAATAACCAATAAAATAGCTAAGAAATGCTACAATGAACTTCTTGCTATAAATGCTTAGTTGAGACAAGAGATATGTGAGGCCAAAGATCAAAGAGGAATCACTACCAAAGAATTAGGACAATAAATCCAATGATTGGAAGCAAAATGCTTTGCCTCAAAAGCAATCCAACAAAATTTTGAAGCAAATTGAATTAATTGGATTTAGGAGGAAGTACTCATCATTGCCCTTAATGCAATTTAATTAAAAAAATAAAGTCCTAATATTTAGCAAGAAAAAAAAATTCATACAATAATATATCATATATTTAGTGAATATATTGGAATTTTAGATGAAGATCAAGGATGGAAATCAAATGACATGGAGATTAGAGAACGAATTTGTGAGCATATCAAAGGACTAATCAAAGTATGTGATACATTTATATAGAAAATCCTAAAAGTCCTAAGATACAACTCAAAGTCCATGGTTCTAACCCATAAACTAAAATTTCTAATATTAGAAATTTAGATAAATACAAATAATATAAAAATTGACATCATCTCTATAATCTTATCTCTTAGTTTTAGCCTATAGTGAATCAACTATTATGAAAATGAATTGTGAAGTTTGAAAGAGGAATTTTTGAAAGATAATAATGACAAGAAAAGTAAGGTTATAGAATAAGAAGCAACAAACTATATGCTATTAGAATACTTTCAAAATAATTTGGATTGTAATTATTTATATGAAGATCCAAATACACATGCAAAATACCTAGTATATAATTGATTATTGAAAAAAATGGTTTTTGATATATAAAATCATGTAAAAAAATCAAAGATAAAAATTATAATATTTAGTAGGCCGTTGCAAAAGCCATTGTCAAATTATACAAAGAAAAATTTTTCTTTTAATGTATGGTAAAATATTCCAATGAATATCAAAAAAACTTCTTCTTTGATTGACAAACACCTTCAAAAGTAAAAAACAACAACATATCAATGCATCTGAGATCAGAATATAAGCTAGTAAGAAGGATAAAATGTCATCACCATAGATGACGTTAGAAATTTTTAGCCAAAATTGCGACATTGAAGGTTATTGTATTTTGATATAATAAAGAAATTGGATAAAGTTGCAATAGCTAAAACTATTTATAATTAATTATAGCACCATCATGAAAAAAATAAAAGATGTAATTAAAAAAAATTAGATATTATAAAAATCCTTAGAAGAATACACTCTCTCTTTTTTTTAGAATTTAGATATTCAATAGTTAGTATTGTAAACATGGCATTCTAATTTGCTAAGTTTTACAAGTATTTTGACTAAACAAAACTATATGTTATTGTTGCTTGAAAGAATAAAAGAGAGAGAAATGATTCATTGAATTTGAAGTACTTATACACTTTATGGTATTTGCATAGAAGTATCATTTTTGTATAATGTGTATTTTTGCTTAAAAATATACCAAAAATCTATGTATAGAAGATATGTAGAAATGCAATAAGAATCCTATCAAGTCTAATAGAATCTTAAATAAAATTTAAGTAACTCTTTATAGTCCTAATTAAAATTTAATCAATCCAAAATAAATTTAAATAAATTTATAAAAGAAATAAATATATGTTTTAAATTAATTTCAAAGAAAATCTTTAAAAAATATAAAAATAAATCTTTAAAGAAATAAAAATAAACTTAGAGAAATATTAGAAATAAAAACTTTTAAAGAAAAAATAGAGAATCCTAAAAATATATAAAGAATAAAAATTCTAAATATATCCTACTTAAATTCTAACTAAATCTTAATTTTAATCCTAATTAAAATTCTAATGAGTCTTAATCAAATCCTAGGTCAAATCCTAATTGAAATTCTAATTAAAATCCTAATGAATCTTAATCATACCCTAGGTCAAATTCTAATGAAATCCTAAACCCTAGGCCAATTCTAATGAATCTTAATAAAATTCTCATTAAATCTCAATTAAATCCTAATCAAATCCTAATCAAATCAAAATAAAATCTTGAATCCTAACTAAATCTTAAATAAACTCTAATATATTCTTATATCCTAAATTAATCCTAATCAATCCTTAAATCTTAAACAAATCTTAAGAATCTTATAATATATTAAAATTTTAATAACTAATGATTGAACTATTGATTTTGACTCAAAATTTGCATAACTTGCAACAACTAAGTAACAACAAGTACAATTTTTTTGAAGTAGGGTGCACATATCAATAACAAGAATAGCTCCAAAAACCTCTTAGTCATTGGCCACCTTCATTCTCCAACTTGAATGTTGATTTTTCAACACCAATTTCTCCTTACTAAAGCATTCAATTGGTCCAAAAATTGGATTATGTATAGATATTCAAGTCTTAATATCTCTCACCAATTTTTGCTTCAATCCAACTAAGAAATATTGCTTGATCTTAGAATCACTCATAGACCTTATATCTCAAATTTCCAAGACCATAATCCACAAAAATCCTTTTATATTTCAATCTAATTGCTCAATTGACCTCAAATTTCTCATACATATTCAAAACAAGCACAAAAATAAATTTTCCAATTTTCATCCATAAACATATTATAAAACTAAAAAAAATCTCAAATTTTTAAATATATTTTTATTTCTCAAAATCTAAATCCATTGAGTGCATCATTAACTTTGAAATTCTCTAAAAATCTCAATATTAATCCAAATGGTATGAGACTAATATTTTAAAAAAAATTCTCAAGTTTACTCTCAAATCTTGCTCTTTGATTTTCAAAAGAATACTAGAGTTGCCATTGGTATTTGGTTTTGTGCTTTGGAGTCTGTTTTCAATCCAAATGACAATTGGTCTACTTCAAATATCAATTTTTGGTAATTTGAGGTAAGTTTTGCTTTAATATATTTTTAATTCTTTCTTTAACATTCCTATATCAATTTCTTATCTCATTTACCTTGATTTGACTCATTTATGCCTCTACAAAGTAAATAGAGGTCTCTTTTATAAAAGATAGTATTAAGATTAAGTTTTTTACTATCCTTCTATTATTTATTCTTATTTTTTTATTACATCTTTTTACTAAGCTCTTTTATAATAACATCCATATTTTTATTTTACACTATATAGTAGTGTTACCACAAGACAACGTACCAAAGAAAGCATATGTCGTAGTCATGTTAATGGCTTACAATTACTGTTTTATAATGCATTTATGACCATCACCGCCCATGGGTAAACAACTATTTTTTTTCAAAAACCCAAAAATATTCAAACTTATGTGTAACTATGTTAAATAGATTTTTTTTTGAAATATAACCTGAATTTTTTAAATTTTACAAACATTAAAAGTTCATGGAGGTTATAGTTATTAAACATGTAAAATAACAATTGTCTGTATGATTTTATATTATTTTAAAAAATATTTAGATTCCACCAGAAAAAAATTATATTTTTTTTATTTTATATTTAAATTTGTTTTAACATTTAAAATTTTGAAATAATGTTTATTTCAGTTCTGATGTAATCTCTAAAATACCACTTGATGGATTTGGCTTCACATGAATATTTTTAATTTTTTTATAGTAATATTTAATCCAAAATAAGATCATATAATATCATGTTTTAATTCAAATATGTTAGTTTGATAATATCAAGATTTATTAATATACTTTTAAAGACCTATTTCTCTTTAAAAGTAGCTCAATTCTTTTCAAGTATTAATATTAAAAACATTAGATGTTGTTAAATTTGAATATTTTATTAATATAATTTTAATAAAAATAAATAAATAAAATAATTTTAACTTAAAATAGATAATGTATTACATAATAATAAAATGTGTATATAATAATTTTATTATATATTTTATAGATATGTTTCAAGTATATAAATTCAGCAATAAAAAAAAAATCATACTTAAATTAACCTAATAATGCATAGAATGTTCTTGGTATTTTTTATCATTTTTTCTTTTAAAATTACCATGTCTTTTCGTCACAAAATATTTTTTAACCAATCAACCAAAACAATATGCTCCACAAAAAGAAACTTGTGATTATTAACTATATAAAAAATAATGCTTTGAAGGATATAAACTTTATTAATCACTCCATTGATATATATTTAATAGTGTGTTTTGAAGCTAAGAACACATTATTGGTAATACAAGAAATTCGTATAAATGTAGCTTTTATAAGAATAATAAATCGTAGACATGATTTTTACATTAAAAAAATAAAAAAATAAAAAAGAATAATAAATATTCACCAACAAAATGAAACTTCTTTTAGTTACATTAAGAAGTTTGGAAATCAATAGCTATTAAGATTATAGCAACAGATAGATAAATATTTATTTATAAAAGACCATATTGTAATAAATTGTGTATTTTTACAAATAATTGTGGTATGAAGTGTTATTTGAATAATAGTTGTATGTAGGAAGGACACGGATTGCCTTACAGATGCAATGCAAGAAATATTGCATGCATAATATCTTGTTTAATATGTCATTTATTAATTTGACATATATAACCAAGTATAAGTACTATCTTTAGTCTTTTTATGTATAAGGATTTATAGAAAAAGAATCAAAAAATCAAATTAAAATTTTAGCATCAAAGTTACTGATTTTTAAAACAAATTATGTAAACATTAAGAATAAAGAGTATTAAACAAGGGGAAATTTGTTGTTAAGATAAGTTTTTAAATTTTATCTGACAAATATAAATAAAAAGAATAAACATCTAGATTAGGTTTTTTTTTATAAAAAGACTAATGTTGGATTGTAGATAACATCAAAAGTATTAATGCAAAATAGTAATTAGTTTCAAGAAGTAAACTTTATTGTTATCTTTATTAATTGCCATTAATCTTTTAATATGTAAATAGGTATAATAAAAGGTGTTATTAGATCTATTGCCTATATTACTTACATAAATATAAATAAAAAGAAGTAGATAGAAACATGTTAAGTAGATAATATCTTTCTTAAGAAATTTTGAAGAAGTTTCTTAGATATTAATTAAATATTTATATTGTTATACATATTTCATGTGATAATATAAAAAAATTATATAATTTCTTACTATTTTAAGAAACTTTTTTAATGACGTGTTAGAAACAACCTAAAATATTGGCTTTTTAGTCATAAGCTTTGTGATCCTTTGAAAGTTGTTAGAAGACCTTAGTAGTAAGTATATAAGCAGGTAAGAGTGAGGAAATTCTTAGTCTTATCAACATCTTTTTAGTATTTTAGCCATAATTTAAGACTCTCTAATTTAAGACTATTTAATTTGTATTTAGAAATAGTCATACAACTTTATCTTTTTATTTTAATCTATTTCTTTGTTTTATTTAGTTTCTTCATTTTTAATATCACATAAGTATTATCTTTTTAAAGTTTTGTTTAGATTCATATCTTTCATACTTATTGATCTATTAAGGTAGGTTATACTAGCTTCTTTTTATAACAATTAATATTATTTTATTTTTTTGGTTTCTAAACTAACATATTAATTTTGAAAAAATAAATATTTGCATTAAAAATTAAATGAGCTTTAATATTGGATTTACAAAGTACATATTACAAAATATAAGTAATTTTATAAAAAATAAAAAATAAAAAAATACACTTAATAAGAATGATTCTTATTAGTTTATCAAATTCTACATGATAATTCTACTTAAGCATTACAAAAAGGATATACTAGTATTTATCAGGAATTTTAATCTCCAAAAAAGACATTTAGAATATGTGTAGATTATATTAAAGAATTTATACATAATGACATACATAATGATTCAAATATTTGATTGTGGATCTAAAAAGATTTAAAGATTATATTCTACATATTCATTAAGTACAAACATTTTCTTTTCCATCCGCAATTTCATACCATTTATATTTAAGATTATTTTTACAACTCTTGCTATAATATATAGGTTATATTTTTAAAAAACTAAAAAATTCTATATATTATAATAGTAGTGATAATACTATATATATATATATATATATATATATATAGTTATAGTTATATAGTTATATAGTTATAAATTAAGCTTTAAAATTTTAAGATGATAGTTTTTAATAATAGTAAAAATATGGACTTTACATTTTTGTCATAATATATTAATTTTAATTATCAAAAAATATATACAATATTAAAGCTTAAGATTTAAAAATAAATCTTACAGTAGTGCCTTAAAACTTCTTGTTTTTACTATGCAAATAACAAATCTATTTACTTATAAATTTATTTTTTAAAATCATGATAAACAAGTTATTACAAGAATTAAATAACATAAAATTAATTATAAATGAACACATAGGTATTCATAATTAGATAAATGTAAAGGATTTTGATAAAAAAGAAAGAAAAAAAATGGTTTTAAAATTAATATGTTTAATTCTAAAACTAGAAATGCTACTATAGCAAAAAAAAAATATTGTTATTTCTGAGTAATATATTCTAATAATATTATTTATATTTTAGTATTAAAAATTATATTTTAGAACTTAAAATAGATAAGTAAAGTATTCTACATGAAAAACATATTACTCCTTAAGTATTGATAATAGAAAACATGATGGCCCTACCTAAATTGATAAAATGGATTTATAAATATAACTAAAATTGTATGTTGATTTAAGATGTTTTAAAGTTTAAATTTTGACTTATAGAATTTATACTATTTTAATAAATAAAAACAATAAATTTGGATTAAAAAAACTACAAATAATTTAAAGTTAAAGCTATTAGATTCAAAATTTTATTTTTGGTATCAAGCAAATAGTTTTGGTACAAGAAGTATTAAAAGTTCTTCGGCATTAAAAAAAAAAAAAAAAAAAAAAAAAAAAATGCATTACATGTTTAAAATCAAAAATTTTCAACTTCATAAGAATTATATTTTAAAAAAATGTTGAGATAAAATGTTTAATTAGTTTTTTGAAGAACATAAAAACATAAAATTTCAATGTCATATTTTTTTATAAAAAAGCAAGAAAGAAGAAGTTATGAAAAACTACTAATAAAAAATCTTACCTAATCTATTATCAAGAGCTTTTATTGATTTGAAACATCAATTTTTGAGCTAAAAATGATTACTTGCCTGTGTACACACTAATCACATACTTTATTCTTCTGAAATTACCTTGATGGCATGTTTTAAATTAGAAAGAACCACATCAAAGCTCAAAAAATATTAAAATGCACTGTATATTTTAAATTTGGCTACTGCTAAGGGTTTAGGATAACATTTGACATTAGAGTTTAAGTATAAATCATACTAAAACTTTGAGTTTGCAATTATGTATTTTTGCAATTTTCTTTCTTTACTTACTTTATCATCCATTTTTAATAATAATAATAATAGTAATATTATTATGATGATTATTAGTAATTAAATACACATTAGAAGAGCCGCAGATACCACCACAATTCAAAATCTGTATCATATATGTACAAACCATATGCTTTAGACACTGGTTACATTCTTGAAAACTCTGCAATTTTTGTAAAAACTCTTTGATGTTTACTTTCCCTTTCCAAAGTAAGAAATTTTATGAGGATTATTTTTTCATTTAATGCAAAAAAAAAAAAAAAAAAAAAAAAAAAAAAATTAGAAAAAATCATTGTTCTCAGAACTATATTCTGGGATGCACAATGAGAAAAACCTGTACCAACACTAGCAAAACTGAAGCTTCATTTAATGCTCACATCAAAAGTTTCATTGTTGTATACTCTAAAAAAATCTTATATTTTATCACAAACTTGTGCATGACTGCTCACAAACATAGATTAGGTTCAAATTTACAATAGTATAGTTATGAGTCCCCAAATTTGTGCAATATTTGTACAAAACCAAAAGCAATCACGCTAAGATTTGGAAAAAATGACAATTATTGGATGTGAGTGTGTACTTCCAAGACCAAATGTACTCCAACACACTCCGCCGGAGATTGTGAAAACCATGTTTCATGAAGCTGCACAAGGAAAGAATTACATGAATGCTTTGGATTTTGCAACATTTTTGGAAAAGGTTCAGGGACAAAAAGGATTGGATGAACACCAAGTGGCCTCATTGGTCACACAAACTGTTTTGAGCGCAATTGCTGGGTTCCATTTCTCCATCTCTGTGCAAAGTGTGCAACTGGATCTATTAGGGTTTTCAAACTACTTGGTGAATGCCAAATTGAACCCTCCCATTTCAGACACAGATATTGTAAGTTTCTCTTACAAGCTTGCATAATATTGGAATTGATTGCAAACCTATGAATGAAACATATTCCAAAAGTTCAATTAATGAGAAAAAAATATGGGTTTTTTTTTAAAAAATAATTATTCTGTTGATTTTTTGTTTCTATATAAAGATTTCAATATTTTGCTAAATTCACAAATCTATGCTCACAAGTGTTTCGGTAATAAAAAACATAAAATCTCATAAAAATGATTATATGTTAATTATATCTAAAAATAGATTTAATTGTAAGTTTTTGAGTTAAAATAATTATATATATATATATATATATATGTATATGATTGTGGCATGAGTATCTACCTATATATTTATATATGTATATAGATTCATTAAAAATCAACCATATTTTCCAGCCCACACATGACATGACAAGGCCATTGTCCCATTATTACATTTATGCAAGTCACAATTCATACCTAACTGGCAACCAATTAACTTCCTCATCAAGCATTGTGCCAATAATAGAGGCTCTTCGGAATGGATGTCGAGTCATTGAACTTGATTGTTGGGAAAAACAAGGGCAACAATGTTGGAGTGGCTCTACCAACAATGACATTGTGGTTCTCCATGGCAAGTATGCTGCCACATCATCACCTTTCCTCTCCTTTCTATTTCCCCCACTAGAACCCCAATTTTTTTGTTGTGGGTTTGTTTTATATCTTTCTTTTACATGTTTCTCTTAAAAAAACAATAAACAAAATGTCATTGTGATTGACATTATGGATCTTTTTTTGGAATTTTAAAACAAACAAAAAATTAAAAGTGTGTTAGTGTTTATGTGTCTCTGTATGTATGTATGTATGTATGTATATATATATATATATAGAGAGAGAGAGAGAGAGAGAGAGAGATAATGTTTGTGTGGGTTGTTTTTTTTCCAGTACATTGACAAGTGCCATCCCCTTCAAAGACTGTGTAATAGCAATAAAAGAGAATGCATTTATAGCATCCCAGTATCCAGTGATCATCACAATTGAAAACCACATGGGAGCTGAAATGCAGAAGAAAGCTGCTCTAGTGAGTTTTTCTTTTTTTTTCTTTTTTTTCTCTTACAATGAATTTTTACTGTTTTAAATCAATGACATGCATCACCTGTCAAGTTTTGGTTCCTTTCCTTGAGTGTAAAGACTGTGATGGATTGTACCAAAAACCATCATTTATGTATATATATATATATATATATATATAAAGAAGAATGGTGTGATTAACAAAAAGCAATGGTACACAACATTGATGAGGAGAATATGAACATCCATTTGCATTGGGTGGATACAATTCTTCAGGTGCTGCGTGAGATTTTGGGTGAGAGTCTGTTCTATCCTTCCAGAGAGCAAAGGCCTCCTCTTCAATTCGAATCACCTGAAGTCTTAAAGGGTTTCATCATCGTATCAGATCAACCTCCCAGTGATACAATTGAAGACCAAGTATGTATTCCACTCTTTTGGCATTTTTATTTATTTATTTACATAAATTGTGGATGTGGTAGTGTTTATGGGAGATCGAGAAATCTAAATACTGCTCGTGTGGAATTTAACTGAAAGCATCAATGCATTGAAAAGTTGAGAGTCTATCGTCGCAAATCCTCCTCCGTCGAAGTGTGCATGCATTTCTGGTATTCTTTCCACTGTTTGCAAAAGCATGATCTTTCCAATGAGAGTTAGATGCTCGCAAAACAGTTGAAAGAACGTGGATCTGGATGACATGAACCCCGATAGACTACCGTTGCAATCGAGCCATGAAGTCGCTGAGAGGATGATAAGGGGATTTCAAACAAGCCCATGCGGGGAATTGGGTTTTGGCATTGTGGTGAGAGGTTGTTGAAGATCCTTGAACTGTTGCATTCAACATGCGATCGTAGTGTAGTGTTTGACATTCCTGGGCAGCTGGCAGTTGATCCTAATGCAGCTCAAGTCCTGGCCACGGACGAACTGGACGACGCGCACGCATCGACGAGCGACCACACGCGGCACGCGCAACGGCTGAAGAAGCACATCAAGCGAGCGCACAAGAAGGCGGTCCTGAGGGTGGCCAACACGGCGGCGAAGGTGCTGCGGAAGTCATTACTGGTGGAGAAGATCGAGGTGCCGGAGACGGTGGAGTTCCAGGAGCTGATCTATCTGTACTGCGCGAAGCCCTCGGAGATGAAGAAGGCCAAGCACGAGGAGGGCCCTCTGGTGGGCGGGGACCGGGCGATCATGGCCAATCTGAGCGAGCCTCAGCTGCAGCACTTCATCGCCCGCCATCCCGGCTCTCTCATTGAGTCCGTCCCCCTCCCCCTCCCCTCCCCTACTGCATCCAACCAACGCACTCTGTCTGTCTGTCTGTCTGTCTGAATGTGTATGTTCTTCTCTGCACCTTTACCTCAAAACACACACACATACTCACTCACTCACTCAGACACACACACACACACAGTGGACCTCGATGACGCCGGCGACGCCGCCAAATTCACTGCAATTGTTCCACCGCCAGGGCTGTGAGGAGCTGTGAATTACATCAATCAGTCAATCCTGTGTGTGTGTGTGTGCTTTGTCTGTTTGTGTGTTCGTTTGTTTGTTTATGTTTACTATGTTGTTTCTTTGTATGTTGTATGTGTGTGTGGACGTATGAGATCATGGGTTTTCTAGTTGAAGCAGAGGATTGCTTGACTCGAGTTCTGGATCTGTATACCGTCTGAAGTTATGTTCATTCTGTTGAAACTTTACACGTATGTGTGTGTGTGTATATATGTATATGTGAGTGACTGTGTGTGTGTATGTGTGTGTATATATGTACACACAATTGTATATGATGCTCAACCAAAGCAATCATCTGTTTCTTTTCAAGGATATGGATATATATATATATATATATATATATGTGTGTGTGTGTGTGTGTATGTGTTGGACATCCTCAAAGGGTAGTGTGCTTAGTAAATCATACGTAATGGTTGACATTGTATTATTGTATTTGCTTTCAAAGATCACAGAGTCAAATATGTGCTGAAAAAAAAAACGAAGTAAATAAACAAAGTTTAAGTGTCATTGGATGCAATGGTAAGAAAGTTGCAAAGAAGTGATATCTTTTTTTCTTTTTTGTTTCTTTTTGAGATTGTTTCTCAAATTGTGTGGTTGGATGTGTCAAGGGCAGATATTCAAAGATGAATTTGGGGAGAGTGTACCCATTTGGGTTGCGGTTCAACTCATCCAATGCAGATCCAATGTTGGCATGGAGCCATGGCTTCCAAATTGCTGCGCTCAATCTCCAAGGGAGAGACCGCCCAGTTTGGTTGGCCAAAGGCTTCTTCCAAGTCAATGGACACACGGGTTATGTTAAAAAGCCCGACATTTTTTTGCCTGGTTTTTCACTCTCTCATGAAGATATTCTAAATTTGCCCATAAAGATGATTCTGAGGGTACTATTCTAAGTCATAACCTGTAAACATTGTACTTGTTTTGCTTACTTGCAAATGAATGGAACTCCATTGTGTGTAAATTTTAGGAAGTAAAAGTAATATCTATGCACATACAAAGATATCACATGATAATTTGGAAGTTCTATGAAATTTAATAAAACATATAAATAAATAAAATTTTATCTATCGACAACACAAAATAGTGTCTAAATTCATCGCCCATTGTTAGCATTGAATCACTCAATACGAACAATATTATTTTGAAATAGAATTCAAATGATGTACAGAGCAATGAAAGTTTTCAATTCCAAATAGATTATATGATACCAATGGATTAATATGGTAATATGTTATTATGTAATACATATCTTAGAGGGAATCTTTTTTTGGGTACTTGAAGACAACAAAGTAAATAAATAAAGTAAAATTGAGAGTATAAACAAATGAAGATATTCAAACTTAAATTTATTTTAACAATAATTTGTCTGAGTACAGAATTTTATTTTTACTTATGGTGGATTCAAATTCATGGAAATTATAGAAATAATGACATCTAACTGTAATATTTATATATATATATATATATATATATATATATATTAAAACCTTTGTGAAAAAATAAAAGAAAATTTTGAAACCAACAATTGATTTTGTGTTTGTGCTTCTATTGTGCCACTGTTTTGGTCAACTGGAAATGCTGTAATTAATAGCCCTATATATATATATATATATATATATTTTTTTTTTTTTTTATATAGGATTGACAAAAATAACCTTCAGTGTGCATTGTTTGCAGGTCACGGTATTGTTAGGAACAAATTGGCATAGAAACTTTGACTTCTTCAAAAATCCTGATTTTTATGTAAAGGTATGATTCACAGAAAAACTCTACAACCATCTGTTTCATGTGATTCACACATGATTCGCAGAGTTGGTTGAATATGATTAACATTTATTCATACTTATTCAAATTAAAACTTATCATTTGAAAAATCCATATTATCAAGTTCTTCATTGGTTTCATGGGACTTTCATCATTTAGAAGTATACTCAAAGAGTAAATAATAAATTTCGATCAATTTCTTTAAATTGAATAAAATAAATAAAAGTAGCTCAATAGAAGAAAAAATACATGAAATACCAAATTACTCATAAAATACCAAATAAGAAATCATAAATTATAAACATTCATGAATATGACTTCTCACTCAATTTCATTTTATCAAAATGTTTCTTATTGCTTAAATTTTCCAGGTATTGTTCTCCTTCCATATGTTTCAATGATGTAAGCATTTATACGTATATATAAGTATATATAAATATAAATAGAAATTTATGATATAGAAGGAATGCCGTGATATAGAGAAAGAGAATGAGAGATGGGGGTGGTGGTGGTGTGTCAGGTTGCTGTGCATGGTGTGAAAAATGATGCAAGCAAGCGACAAACCCAAGTCATCTACAACTGCATTGAACCCCACTGGGAACACGAGCACTTCGAGTTCCCTCTCCGAGGTTTGTCGTTCCCCTCTCGTTCCCACCCAACTCTCTCTCATCCATCCATGTCCCCTTCCTCCTCCTCACAACAAGAGTAGATGAATAAATGAGCTCGAGTCAAGTGTATGAATGAATTAATGATCAATATGGATGAAGTGGTGAATGAATGGTATGGATGTGGATGGATGTGAAAGTGCCGGAGATAGCGGTGCTTCGGCTGGAGTGCTGGGAGTGGGACATGGGAAACCATGACTTCGTCGGGCAGGCGTGCCTGCCCGTGAGGGAGCTGCGCTACGGCATTCGCTCCGTGGCGTTACGCTCCAAGTCCGGCGCCTCCCGCTCCTCCAAGCTCCTCTGCCACTTCCAGTCCTTCGCCGTCTCCTCCCTCGCTCCCCCCTCGGAACTTCCTCACCCTCACCCTGGGCCTCCGTCTTCGCAACCTCCCCCTCCTCCTCCTTCTCTTGTCTTCGAAGAACTCCAGTCTCCTCCTCCTCTTTCTTTTCCTGCCCCTGAAGAACCTCAGTCTCCTCCTCCCCTTCCCCCTCCTGTTGCACCTGAAGAACCTCAGCCTCCTCCTCCTTCTCTTCCTCCTGCACCTGAAGAATCTCAGTCCTCGTCTCCTCCTCCTCCTCGTCCTGCCCCTGAAGAACCTCAACCTATGCCTCGCCCTTCACCTCTTGCATAATTCACACTCGCCTGCTTTTCCATAGTTTTCTCAATTATTCTCTCACGTCTTGGTTCTCATTCTTCGTGGTTTGTTCGACGATTGTCAGGGTTGTGCAACTGGGGAACATTCAAACCTGAGTCTCAGGAATATCTCTTTTCTCCGTGATTCAGTTGTTTAATTTTTTTCTTTCCTCTTCTCACTTGACTTGGTGATAGTTTGTGCAAGTCATCATCAGCAGATTGTTACTCTCAAGCAGCCATAATGTGTTCATTCAGTAGTTGGAGCAGTATATCGAAATCTTATTGTCGTTGATTTGGTTTGAGCATTCATTGTTGGTGGAGTTTGAACTTGTACTACCTTTTAAAGAACAGAAAATAACAGCGTAATCCTCTTTTCAAGAGATTAGAACAAGCAGAGCCGATTCATAACTTTACAAATCCATACCTATACAATTGATGTAATGCTCCTATCCAGACACGTATTGTAAAATGTAGTAGAGAAAGAAAGGAAGTAAACCGTCATTGAATATGTGCAACACCTTTTTCACATAGGTACCGCGGGACAAACACAGTCTACAGGGTAAACAGTTAGAGGTGTACGAAATGTCGGTATTCCTCCTGCAACTGGCTTATATCCATCACATTGAAATCGGAAAGAGATGTTATCAATTGTCAATCGATGGTTTGCAAATTTGCATCCTCCTTGGAAAGCACGCCTTCATTACAGGCCACAAGTTTCACTCCGTCTCTCACTCTCTCTCTCTTGATCAGTGGGGCAATCAGTCTTGAGAAGACGCCTCAAAGGAACTGTCAAGGCACAAAATGACAGTGCAATATATTTCACTCGAACAAGATTAAGTCCACAGTTGAGAGGGACGCAATGGTACTGAGAGCTGCAATGAGAACACATTGTATGCATACAATAATAGACAAAAGGCAGCGTGCGTAGTTGCTGATGAGATTGGTGACAGATCAGATTCAAAAGAATACATATGAATCGTATTTACTAACTTTTAAAAGTGTGATCAAGAAACAAGTATGAGTGATACCCAACGTGGAATATCACTTGGTTAAAATTGGTTCCCGTAATGGGACTATAATGGAAATAACATTGGGCTACGAAAGAAGCCCCGGAGTTGTGGATAAAGAGTCCCTAATTATCCATGTCAACCAGAGTGCAATTCAAAAGCTCACGCGTCATGAGATAAAGAATGATGTATATCTGTCCGCGAATGGGATTGCAGAACAGCTCCAGAAGGAAATCTAGAGGAAGCCCAGGGAACAAACTTGCCCACCACTAGTGCCGTAATGCCTAAGCAAATTGCACTACCAGCACAGACCGTGAGCCATTGGTTCCGATTTCGCCTCATGTGCCTCCGATTTCTTGCAAGTTCTGCCACAAACGAACATTAATGAGCAATACTTTCCAACTAGAGACCTGCTGCTCCATGTTACCACAAGATACTAGCTCGAGCCAAGGAACGCATCTTCAAAGATGTCCACTACTCGCCACAACTTGGCACCCTTGTGACGACTCACACGGGAATATCACACCAGGCAGTTCTTTAAGCATCTGCTAGTTCGACGAAGGACGTAGACTTGAAAAAGAGCCCGTCGCCCACTCACTACAACAAAGCTAATTCGACATAACTCCTCAACATCTGCTCCAAAAACTACGAGGAAAACCAAACAAAAAGGAATGCAGCATTCAGAGCTAACCTCACTTCAAACATAAATACTGTCGACACCAAGTGAGAGGTATGTTAGAATACTACTCGTACTGTCCTGAGACAAAGGAAGTCCCTACAATGTGTAAAAATTAAAACGAGCAGTAAATATGTATAAATGACTTGTAATCAACGTTGACATGTCCAACTCAATCAAGAAACCAATTAATCACAAAATTTAATCACGTACTTCTCCATTGCGAGCTAGTACTGTAATTCACATAAACAACCTAACCCCCATAAAGTTTAGTTGGTCATTTTATCCTTTTAGATACTAAGACAACCTAGTCCTAGAATTTACTATTAGAAAATAAAAAAAACAAAAAAACAAAAAAAGCTTCTGTCGAGCAAGTGTTACATAGCATCGACCAGTTACCACAACAGCCTCTCGCTCATTACACAGGTAGGTCGGTCGGTCAATCACTTCAAACCATGCACTAAAGTTCTAAATTATGTGTTCATTTTAAACAACCAATTTCCAACTCAAATGTCCATAATAGGGTCACCAGAGAATTACCGAAAGCCTCTTGGTTGCGTTGAGACATCTCCTGATTCACAAGCTCGTAATAGTGCAGCTTATCCCGCAGTCTTGTAATTTCACGATTCTTTTCCGCAACCACATTTTCCATTTCTTCGCCAACCTCAGCCCTCGCAGCTCCTCTGGCCACAGAAGCGGCCACGATCCGTGCAACCACCAGCTTTTGAGCCAGGGAACTACTATCCCAGCTACTTCCACCTAAATCAATCAAGCCCCGGTTTCCCCCATCTACGGACATCAGGTGAGACGCCATTTCAGAGCACTGAAGCTGAAGAACTGCCATGGCATCTTCCGCAGCCATTCGACGCTTGATCTCTTGATCCAGCTGCCAATTTAAGTTAACATCTACGTCACGTCTACAATCAGGTTTCGTCCTTGCAGTCCTCTGCCCTCGCAAACTGTCCTCGTCACTAGTATTACCTGGTGATGCAAGAAAGACAAGTTCCTTTGTTACAGATGAATTATTTCCCGGCAGCCTAACACTTCGGCGTAAGCACATCGATCCTTACCAGCCTTGAACAGCTTATCACAACTTAACAGGCAAACTGATTGAAAGCAGAAATCATACCCTCAAGTGGTTCTTCTGGAGCGTCAAAAAACTCTTCTCGAGTCGATGAAGACATGGAAGATAAATCACTATCCTGGTGTCCAATAGACATGTTCCGGCTTCTCGACCCTTTTCCAGACTCTTGCCTCCGCCATCCATTGGACTTAACTTCCACTTTCTCCGTTACCGTATTGCTCATCTGCTTTTCAAGATTATCAGTGTTCTGGAACCGAAAATTCTCTTGCCCTTCCCACGACTTGCCTTCTACAGCAATATCGTCTTCAACTGCCCCAACCGGCAGCGTCACATCCTCATTGAGCACAACGTCGTTACTCGTCACTTTATTTCGAAAGTCTGATGCTACCTCGCTCCTCTCCCTGAAAGAAGTCAATTCACGTATTTGACCGCTGGTGCGTTGCATCGCTTCGTCAAAACCATAGCAAGTCGCCTTTACAATGCCACCATCGGTCCCATCCGAGACTTGCCGTTTGAAACTCAGTATATATGGAGAAGGGTAGAAAGTAGTAGGAGAGATGCCTGGCTGAGGTGATGATGGCTTGGGATGAAGATGGGATGAAAACAATGGTGACATACTAACAGCAGTTCTTCTGTCATTTCTTGCGCTCCATGATGGTACTGCGGTCGGATCGATCTCTGATGACTCAAGCAATCTGTCCAAGGCAGGGACAGACATGAATGACATGACTGCCGTTGAACACGCACACTCTCTCCCTTTTAAAAACTATTTCCTTAAAGGCACCCAAGCGAGCATGTCGAATGACTACAAGATTCACAAAACACGTATGAGTAACTCAAAATAATGACCAACAAATATAGTAGACCAACAAAATAAAGTAAAAGAACACAGTCCGAACCTCAGGACCTCAAAACATGAGACGCAATGCAGGCATTCTCAAAAGAAAAATAAACTCGCACACAAGAACATGGCACAAGAATTTGGATATGGACGCTTAAAGATATTTACATTAATATTTTAAGTAATCAATACAAACATTGTAAGGGTTCGTATCATATTCTGGTCTTAATGATCGTGCCATACCGACAAGTTGTTGGTTGTAAAAGCGATAAAACCTACATGCCTTCTAACGGTGGAGTGCTTGATCGAAATTCTAAAACCACTGAGATGTGCTTACATGATCTTACGACTCTAAAAAGTAATTAGGATTTACATTTAATGTTCAACCATAGACGGTTTTGCTTCCCTGCCTCTTAAACTTCTAATTAGGTTCTTCACCGCCAAACATTTCGGAGAACTCATCATCACAAAGTTCCACCATCATCACAGCACCTTGATTCATAAAATGCAGCACACTTACCATGCTGTACAGCAGAATGAACCAGCTCAAACTTGTCTTTGAACCAACTCTAATACACGGCACTAAAAACAGGGTATCTAAAATCAAAATAGTTGGATGCGAAGATTGTTGAAAAAAAAAATCGTGCTCTGACTCGAAGTTTTATAAATCGGCCCCTCTAAGTAAACCGCAAAATTTTATCGAATCCTCAGCTACGATCCTGAAAGCAGTCTGCGGCATGCGACTAAGTGCGGCTACTATACGGGAACTGATGAGGTTGGAAAACAAGAAAAGCAAGCTGCCTTTGAAAAATTTCCCAGAAAGGCTGAACACCAGACTTTATACTACATGAAAAAAATGATATCGTATGAGCATAACTAGTATGCCTTCAGATGGCCGAGACTAACGACGCAGACGTTCGCTCGCGCTGGTTTCACATACCCTGTTATTTTCGGCTGACAATTGTTAGATCCTCATGCCACTATTTCCAAGAAAAAGAAAACGCAAAAAAACGCAAAAAACGCAAAAAACATTGACGCAACCCCCACCAATTCGCCTTCAGTGAGTCACACCGAATAACCTACGAATTTATTGGTCTTCCACCAAAAGACACGAGACGATCCCCTAGTAAACCTAGAAGAAACGAGAGGCCCTCCGTGCGACGGCCACTCCAGGACAGAACAGAAATCGAACAATCCGAAACAATAGAAAGGGAGGGAATAATTCGACGTGCTTGCCTGAATCCAGTCCCGAGAAGAGAAGAATCAGAAACCCTGGAGTAGCGTTGCAATCAAAGAGGGGAGCATGAGTAGATATGAAGCTATGCCCTGAGGTAGGGCGGGAGGAAAGGGGGGGAGGAGGGTATACACGAGAGCACGAGACAGCCACCCCAGCCAGCCACCCACCCAGCCCTAACCGCGACAAGTAGGCACTTCACTAAGAGAGAAAGAGAGAGAAAGAGAAAGAGTGTCCTCCTTCCTCGCCCTCGCCCTCGCCCTCTCCTTCCCTTCCCTTCCTCTCCATCTTGCTTGCTTGCGCGTCAAATTCCCCCCTACCCGGACTCCATCACCACGTGCCTCGCGGATCTGCCCTACCACCGCGCTTCCCTTCCACCGCGAGTTCTTCTGTTGCCTGCGTTCCGGAACTAGACACGTGCTTCTCTTAGTTCCGCGAATCCCCCTGCAGATTGAGATATGTGCTGCAACTAAAAGTCCCTTTTAATATCTTTTTCTTTACTTTTTGTTCTTTTCTTCAACTTTTAATTTTAATGTTCGTGACCCTGAAAAGCTGCGTTGTCTTTTTCACGGTATGCCGTTTTGGGGTGAATTAGCCATGTTGGTTCTCAATAACAATGGAAAAGTTATTATCTGTGTTGGTTGGTTGGTTGGTTGCCTCGCTGGGTAGTTTGATTGGGTTTCCCTCCCTCTACGTGTCGTTACTTTTGGGATATATTCATCCTGTTGTATGAACCCTCTCTAGGGCAAAGCTCTTTGGCAAACCCATGGTAAGAATAAATCAAGTTTCATTATTAACCATCTCTTTGAGATAATATAATTGTGAATTGGAATAAATATAAATCAAAAATATAATTGAGATTATAAATCTTTAACATATTCCCGTGAAAACAAACTATCCTATGACTGTTGAAAATAGAATCTAAATTTTTGTATATTTTGAAATCTATACCATACAACTTAATTCTATATTGTATTCTTTCAGATCAAGATCCACATGAAATTACTACTATCTAGTATGTTTGAATTCTTAATCTTAAGTTAAAATAGCCAATGATTCTGTATAGATTACAGTCTGTAATTTTGATTGATCTCCACTTTTTAATTTTTTTAATTTTTTTAATCAAAAAACAAAAATGGTAATATTTCTGGTAATACAAAAGCTTAAAATTACAAGTAATTAAACAATGATGCATTGTGTATTATAAATAAATGTGGAAACTTTCTTTTAATGTTCTGAGATATAAATACCATATGGATGTGGGTATTATATATTTAATATTGTAAGTACTGTTCAATTATACATAATTCTTAACAAAACAAAACCCCTTACGGTTTCAGAATTACAATGATTATATTTAAATTTACCAGAAATATTATACTACTTAAAAATATAAAAACGAAAAAAAAAACACAATCAATATATTTTTTTTCAACATTAAATATAAGAAAGAGCATAATAGTTGTCTGATTGTGTTTTTTTCTTTCTTTTTTTTCTTTTTTTTTCTTTTTAATACTATGAAGTGATTACCAACTTGAAATTAAATTTACCTGAAATTTAATATTTGTTTTCTTTCTTTTTAGTAAAAAGTATGGAACCGTTTGTTACAAAAATATGTTTCTTTATATTTTTGATATTTTTGATGAACTTATCTTTTTTGAATCTGAAGCATGAGACCTACACTATTTGATAAAAGAAATAAAATAAAATCGAGCCATCTAAAGTTGGATATTCATCTATTGTAACAATATGGGCAATTTGATTAATTAAAGTTTCAAACTATTCATTAAAATTATACAAAAAGTTTTTGTTTTGTTACAATTTCAAATGATAAATAAAAAGTATATGCATAATTTAGTACATAGTAAAGTGAAGATTTGGGAATCAACACGTTGATGGAGCTTATCACAATTACTCACTCTTCCATTTAACTTTCTTCTCACATTCATTCATTTGGGAGAACGGGAAGGAGGAAGGGAAGGAGGGAATCACCACCACCACCCAGCAACTGCCAGGGGAGTCCGTGCCAGGTTCCATGACGGAACAGGCACTGAGATGAGGGGGATGCAGATTCCGAGGGAGTCGTGGTGGTGGTGGAGGTGGTGGAGAGGGGACGGGGGTCGGCGTGTGATCGATTATTGGTGACCCTCCATTCCCTCCCCTCCCTCGGAAGGAAGAAAGGAAGGAAGGAGGAATCGCAGCCCTGCTTCGTCCTGCTCGGTGACCGACTGACGAGAACTGGTCGTCGAGGGAAGAAAGGATTTCCAGTCAATTTTCTGTTGCATTTTCCTTGCATCCATGCCCCAGCGCTACAGAATCGAGACAACACCTACGGAAGGAAACAAACCCGAGGTGGAGGAGGAGGATCGACGGTAGCTTTGGTGTGGTGGCATCCTCGTTGACTCGAATCCCGATAAATCCGTGTATAGTTATTTATTCAATTTTGCCTTCCCCTTATATAGGGTTTTGGGTTGTCGCAGATGCAACGACCTTCGGCGAGGTCGTTGATGTCCATTTTAATTCTGGGACGGACTGCCGACCGCGTTTGATCGTGCGCCGGGTTCGAAGCGTCTCCCTTGAGTGGGGAGGCGTGTAGCAGGTGATGACGATCTGAGTACTCGCTCACAGTGTTTGTGATTTCGGGTAGCCGGTTGAAACCAGGCCATGGATGTCGCGATTTCGTAGTGTTTGAAGCCGCCATTTTGGTGACAGGTTGGCGTAGCGTTTATTTGTTTATTTATTTTTTTGTATGCGTTAATCGTGTCTTTCGAGTGTTGCACTGCTTCGCCAGGAGATGGCCGCAATAATAGCCTTACCAATACACTTGTTATCTGTGTAGATCTTGTCGAACATCGGACTGGAAATAGAGGAAGTAGCAGTGTGCACTATTTGCTCTTGTGTTGCAGGTGGTGATGTGCATATGTGCGGTCAATTGATCTCGTTTAGTCGTTCACGTGCTACAACTTGCTAGATCATTGTGAACTGCTTTTCTGCCTGTTCATTGTTACGGGTCACCGCCTCAAGTTGTGATTCTTTTGGGGATAATCGTTGCACATTGTAGAAACTTAGGTTTGCAATCATTCTCAGGTTCGTAGACACGAACGCCGTCCATCTGGACCGTGTGAAAGTTTTGGTTCAGAGGCGAATTATAGTGGCAGCATTGAGTGCTGTGAATTTGAATTACATGTGGATTGCCTTCGTTATTCTGAAACTCTCTGCCGTTGTTCCTGTACGATCTTTCGTACTTGTTCACAATTTTTCATTAGATTCGTTGTTGTCGCGGTCTTGACCTTTGCACTCTTCTATGCTACTTCAGGGTTAGGAAAGAGGTTGCGTTTTTGGTATTAACCTTGTGCATGCTGACGATTTCTGAACATGCTTAGGCACTATTGAAATGACTATGTCCTCTTAAACCAATATATCTTGCTTTTAGGTTTTGGGATTATTGGGGCGCACACTCGAAAGTTAACTGGAAGAGATAGTGTTTGTGGTGAATGATTCAGACGGTTCCCTTAATCAAAACTAGTCATTTGTTATGAAATGCCTTGAGCTTCGAGCAATCTTGTGTAAAAGACTTGTGAATTTTAGAACCCTAATTTTACCTGCCTACTAGTGCAGCAAATGACAGTCTATTGATAGCGACGGATTAACTATATAATGAATCGCCACATTCAATTCTTTAATGCACACTGCAGTATCGTTGCCTTTTGTGACTTGTTCCTATGTTTATTGCTCGGATTGTGTGTTTAGTCTCCTTCTCGACCTGCCTACCTTGCACCCATCTTTACTCATTTTTTCTCAGATATTTATCTCCTTACAGAGTACCTTTGGAGTGTAGCTTCTTGCGAGCACGTGATCGACTCTGATTTGCTGTTCAGAGGAGTGGTTCAGAGGTCATAATAAAGGACTTCTGGAAGTGAAGTTTGAGGCCCAAAGAGGCTTTCAACGGCATGGCTGCTCAAGTTGTGGAAGAACCACCAGTAGTGGATGCAGCGAAGGCTGAGAAACTGAAGGCAGCTGCTAATGCTGCATTCCAGGGTAAAACATTTACTCGAAACTCTGTCGTTCGAATGGCCTCACTCATGTGCATGGAGCGTTGGCTTCGTGCATGCAAAACGATTCGCGTTCATACTTTTTATTCCTGATTTATCACTCTTTCAACTACTTAAAGTACGAGGACAAACACTATGCGACGCTTACATTCTTGTGCTCATAGTGACATCTTACTTTTGGTGATGATGCAGCAAACAAATTTTCCTCTGCAATAGAACTGTACAGTCAAGCTATTGATCTAAATTCTCAGAATGCCGTGTATTGGGCCAATCGCGCTTTTGCCCATACGAAGATGGAGTCGTATGGGAGTGCTATAGAGGATGCTACAAAGGCTATCGAAATCGACCCTAAATATTCAAAGGTATTGTGGCAAATTCTTCGTTGGGACTAGTTGATTTTGATGTTCGTTCCATCCTTTGAAGGTGACGATCATGTGTAAGGGTTATGCTAGAATATATTGCCATTGCAGATATTGAGGCCTCTCTGTGTGCAGGGATACTACAGAAGAGGAGCTGCTTACCTGGCTTTGTTAAAATTCAAGGAAGCTTTTAAAGATTTTCGGCAGGTAATTTCTTGATTTCGGCTGATCCGAAATCCTTTTTGATGTTGCTTCTGACAACTTTGTTCTGTCTGAAGGAAATGGCAACAATTGTTCCAGCACCCAGTAATGTCAAATTGTTCTGTTTTAAGGCATAACTATGTGTTGATCACGTGGTTACGTATATAGAAATGCAGGTTTAGTTTATTGCTTGAGCGGGTTTCTCCATTTCAACTATTTCTTAGGTTCTATAATTTTAACTTTTGGGAAAATGAATTTATCTAACATCATATTCCATTCTTTCAATCACTTAGCATTTTAATTTGATGGGTCGAAGTTTTACTACGAATAGTACTTACGTTTTTTCTGATATGAGCTATGGGCTTAAATTTCTTGTAGGGCTGTACTGTATCAAATGTATGATATACAAGTTTGAGCAGTGTTTATGATCTATTTTATGGAACGATCTTTTCATTTGTGTATTTTTATGTTTTAGGTCCAAAGGATGGTGCCCAATGATCCAGATGCAATCAAGAAGCTTAGGGAATGTGAAAAAGCTATTACTAAAATCAAATTTGAGGAAGCAATTGCCATTAAGGATGAAGAAATTCATTCTATTGCTGAGACTTTGGACTATCATACTATAGGTACACTTTTTGTGCATGTTTTGGATGACTTTGACAGATTTGTTAATTTAACTAAGTTCTCCGTAATTTTATTGGCATTTATTTGTTGTGTACATTAGAATAGCTTTGTTAGCTTGTTTAATTTGAGATTATTGGATTGTTGCCGAGAATTTTTTACGGATGGCTGGTTTAATTCGTGGAGGGTATATACTGACCAGTAACGTACGTTCATGTTTTCAATGGTGTCTGCAGAGGTGGAGAAGTCTTACCAAGGGGCTAGAATAGAAGACGATAAAATTTCGCTGGATTTTGTGAAAAAAATGATGGATGACTTCAAGCAACAGCGCTCCGTTCATTCCAGGTAAATATCAGAACATATTTTTAGTACTACAGAGGAAGATTTGATAGTTTTAACGAGGATTGAAATTGTCGTCATCGGAATGCTTCTGTTCTTACATATTGATGTGGAATTTCTTCTTGAAAATCGCTGTTCGATATATGAGTCTCTGAACTTCGAACAGATAAGGATGTCACAAGTTCGGCCCTTCTGGGAGTTTTAGCGAAGTGTCATACAGTAGACATTGTGATATGGTGGGCGCACATAATCATTGATATTGTTTGAAAAAAACGGATCTCTTACTGTATTGAAATCAAGGAATCGTTACTGTCGATTGTTTTGAAATTTGCTGGGACCTCTCTAATCGCTCGGTGCATATGAATGTAGCATTCTTAGAGTTTTCTGCAGTCGGATTAATGTCGCTCTAATTGGTTTCATAATGTTTATTTTTTTATTTTTGTTTTCAGGTACGCCTTTCAGATACTCATGCAAACGCGAGAGATTTTGTTAGCAACGCCTACTTTGGTTCACATAACGGTTCCTGACAGAGGACATTTTACTGTTTGTGGTGATATTCATGGACAGGTACTATAAAATTCTTTGTAGGGGCAATGCTTTGTATTTTCCGTGTGTTACTTCATGACTTGGTGTTTGACATGATTTCTAACTAGGAGGATGATGGAATTGACGCAGTACTATGACTTGCTGAACATTTTCAAGCTTAATGGTCTCCCCTCGGAAGAGAATCCTTATCTCTTTAATGGCGACTTTGTTGATCGTGGCTCATTTTCGGTGGAAGTTATTCTTACTTTGTTTGCGCTCAAATGTCTCTATCCTACAGGTAACATCTGATTGATTTTCTGCTTTTACTGCTTTTTATTGTTCTAAATTATACGTGACCCCTACTCAAGTTTGGTTTGCAATGTCGATCATTTGCGTATAATAATGAAAATTATTGCAATGAGAAATAATAAGATCTGTAAAATAGTATACCATACTATTTCTAACCAACTCAGATAGGTATCTTTGTTTTGAACGACCTTTTACGTGGTTCCTTGGGTGGTGCTGATATTCGGGGATAAGTTGTTTTTTTTAATGTTGATATGGAAACCTACCCTACTTAAAACCACATTTGGAAGACGAAAATTACTGTGAAAGATTTATAGGAGGCGTACATCATCTACCAATGGTTTTTATTTGCAAATGATTTTTTTGTGTCATTTTGAAAGATTACCCTTCGCTCATTTGGACACTTGCTGCATAGTTATACTATTGCGAAAGAATTGATTTTCACCACAAAACTACTAAATTGTATTTTTGATCTTTTTGCATATTTTTACCTGCGATTATTTGAACCCTTAGCTTCCCTTATTCCTAGTTGGTGGGTATCAGGGATTGCCATGTTTGGAATGAGTGATTATGGTTTGAAAAAGTAAGTTGTGATGAGTTTGTTGTTTTTGTAAATCAGGAGACTGAGTCCTGTCAATTTTTTTATACCCTGCCTAACATGTTTTTGTGTGTGATTGAATAGGACTGTACCTTTCCAGAGGTAATCATGAAAGTAAGAGCATGAACAAAATATATGGTTTTGAAGGAGAAGTCAACGCGAAGTTCAATGAGACTATGACGAAGCTATTTGCCGAGATTTTTTGCTACTTGCCGTTGGCGAATGTTCTGAATAACAAAGTATTCGTAGTCCATGGAGGGCTCTTCAGTAACGATAGTGTGAAGTTATCTGATATAGCTGCAATTGAACGGTTTAGGGAGCCTCCTGATGAAGGTACGTGATGGTGTACTACATCCCTATGACTTTTTATTTCCGATTTTCCGTTCAGCCACAGGTTTTGAAACATTCTTTATGGTATGTTAAGATGGTTACGTCTGGGCTCATATTTTTGTACATTCGGATGACTTCGGTTGTAAGCACCCCTTGCTATGCTTCTTTAACTATTGTCTTGAACTGATCCCTATCAGATTAGTTTGCGATCAGAAAGCTAAACGCCAAATACATTTGTGCTGCCATGAAGCTGGAATGGAGTTCTCAGTGGCTATGTAGCTAATATTTATCTCTTAGTTTTTACAGACAATATGTTTAAGCGTTCTTATGCCAGTCTTATCCACATATCGCGTAGCAACATTTTTTATTAATATAAATTGTGCAGGTTTAATGTGTGAGCTACTGTGGAGTGATCCTCATCCTGGCACGGGACGTGCACCTAGCAAACGCGGTGTTGGTGTTGCGTTTGGATCAGATGTCACTCACCGTTTCTTGGAAGACAACAATTTAGGTATGCCTTGGTCATTATTTAGAGTTTTTTTTGGCTGTTCATTTACAGAGCTTTCTTGATCGTACATGCGGTTTTGATTCAGCAGTAGCTGCTGCTGTGTTTTTGTTGTAATGATCACATTTTTACTCTTCTTTTCACAACGAGTTGCGTGACTGCATAGCATCAATTTTATGAAATCGTTGATCATGGTGTCAATTTGAAAGGCAATATGTTGGTTTTCCATGTTGTGTGATGGTTGAACCTTTCTGTAACAGAGCTAGTGGTGCGGTCCCATGAGGTCAAGGATGAGGGCTATGAAGTGGACCATGGCGGCAAACTCATTACTGTCTTCTCTGCACCAAATTACTGTGATCAGGTAAATCATATTGGACAAGCTTGTAGCTTTGACCCAGAATGTCCATGCGGTTTGAAAACACGGCATCTTTTGTGCTAAGTTGTACTGATCTTTTACATCATCTTATGTCTGCAGATGGGTAATAAAGGAGCTTTTATCCGATTTGGGGCGCCAGATATGAAGCCTGAGTTCACGAAGTTTGGTTCAGTGGTGCGTTTCCACTATTCTCACCATAAGAAAGCAGTAGTGCTTTATAACAAGAGCACCCTCCTGCCACTTAATTTGGTTTGTGTGTGCTGTCATTTGATGAATATTACGTTTTGTTACCTACATCAGCTTACTCCATCGGTTTATTTGTGTGTTTCATTAATCATTTTTACAATTGTCCCTGATCTTTGTTTAACTTTATTTATCATCTGTCTAACTTCGATTTTGCAGTGGCATCCAAACGTGAGACCTATGCAATATGCGAACAACTTTTTTAATTTTCTGGGTTAGAGGTGATATTTTATTTAATATAGAACTTGGTTTCTCTATGATATTTTCTGGTTCTGCAGAATGTTGCTTTGGTCTTCAGTGAGGATCTGTGTTTGACTTTCTAATGAATCATTCTCGAAGAAGGTATTGTAATTGACGGTAAGTACCATCATGCCAAGTTCATGTGGAACTCTTCTATGTTGCTGATGAATGGTTCCATGGGATACTGCTTTTATGTCCTTGTGAACGTGAAGCTCTTTTTATCAATTTTTGGATATCTACTGCAATGGACATGAAGCTTCGTGCAAAATAGTGGGAGGAACAAGTCGCTTTTCAAGTTTCTCTCTTGCTTGCTTGCTTGCTTGCTTGCGTTGTATTGAAGTTGGATGGTGCAAAATTAAATGAACTAAGTGGGGATTGTACGTAATTGTATCCCTTCAAAATGTCTCAATTTTCAGCAAGACGATTCCGATTAATTTGAGCGCACATAATTTTCAACTTAGGTGAACACTAAAATTTTCGTGTTGTAGCCAGAAGATTTCCTACCAACCCTTGACAATGGATCTTTTGTTGAGTTGAATGAACTTTTTTAGGCTCAAGAGTTGCATCACTTCCACTGTATATCCACTATGCTTGGACTGGAAAATATGGTCAAAATGTGCACGTTCAAGTTTTTGATGGTGATCTGTGGAACATGTATACGTAGATTTATTCTAAATTTACCCGATTGGACGAAGGACTCAATATTTTAGATCACTATCAAGTTACTTCGCATTTGAAGTAAGTATGCAGGGAGTACTTGTATTTTATTGCAGATCATGGACAGAGTGACACACCTGAGAAATTGGATAGAAGTCGATCCCTATCGTTTTGAAATTTATATGTGGCTTTGGTATCTCTTTGGATGTCCCGTGCAAAGCATGTGAGACACTCACGTCTATTGAGGAATACATACTTACAGCAGATTCAGAGGCGCCCTCCAGGCATTTTGAGTGGTCATTTGGGGCTAATCTCAGCATTTGGGAACATTGATAATATTGTGCTGTACAAAAGAGGAGACTTATTGAATTTCCAGAAGGTTATTTTGGGACTATTTCTCTTCTTTTGTGGGGTATCAAAATGATTCTGACCGAATGTTTGTAGGATTGTCTAACAGTGAAGGCATTTTCTTACAATCCAGTTATTATTGTTATTATTATGACTGTCAATTTATATCTACAGTTGATTTGATTTTGTTAGCAATTACAATAATTATAACCAATAATTATAAAAACAAAATCCATACCTAAAGTGCTTATGTTTTACACATCAAATATTTTGTTCAATATGATATTTCACAATAGGATTTTATTATTATTATTATTATTATTATTATTGTTGTTATTTGTTGATTTGGTTAATTTTCCTAAGCATAAATTGTTTGTAAAGTAAGATACTATTTATACACTGTTATCGAACTATTTTAGGGAATAATTCTTTGAGTTGGTATAACAGTTTTGTTACTTGTGATTACAAGTATAAGATAACGTCATGTATAACGTCAAAATACAATTTAAACTCAGAAATAGAAGTAATATTATTTGTGGTCTAATTGAAAAAGTCTATACATAATTATTTTTTTGGAAATATATGTATATTTCATGTGTTACAATTTTATAAATAATTACTAAAATTATTATTTTCATTTTATTTACATCTTTCAGTATTCTATATAATGAGGAATATCATTTGTACTAGTAGAGATATTACTTGTCTTTGCTAGAATAGTTTTAAATAATTTAAGATTCCAAATAACTAAAAACATAAAATTATAAAATTTTCTTTTATGTATAATTATAATTGAGATTATAAGAAACCGTGAACACTTAATAGATAACCAAAACACTATGTATATATATATATATATATATATATGAACTAGATTGTTTCTACAGCTTGTGTCTCATGTTTAAAGAAAATTCTAAGTAAAGTTGCATTTTTATGTCTTCAATAATTTTTACTAACCAAAGAAGAATACACTGTTTTACTTGTTGCCAAACAATCTACTACATCTCAGCTATTGCTAGAGTCTTTATTATTTTTTATTTTTTTGTGAGGTTGTTTTTATAATGATTCTTTATTTTATTTATTTAATAAATATAAAATAATACAATATAACAATAAAGTTCATATTTAGATAATGGCTCCCAACAATAGCACCCAATTGTTGTATCTTTCTTTGTCAAACCACAAAAGTTCTATTTCAATTATCAACAATTAATAGTTTTGCTCCAATTTTTTGTGAATTAAATTGTTAAGCACATTGTTTGCCCTTAAAAGTTCTAATGAAACTTTTTACTGCATGTTTTTTGGAAATGGATCAAAGAGACAATGCACCAACTTTTTTCATCTCTTGAAATCTCAACCAAAACACAAACTCATTCACACACAAATAAGTGTGTTGTGTTATACTAGGATGCCTATTGGGCATGTGCCTATGGCATAGGTAAAAACAACAATGGTCTCACAATTATTGTTATTGTTTGATGTGTGCAAATATTTGTGTGGAAAGCAAACTACTTGTAAATTTTTGAATTTTTGAAAGTGGAATTTCATTTAAAAAGAAAAAGAAAAAAACATAACAAAAAAAACAAACAAACAAACAACTTTGAACTGAAGAATTATTGCATGCAATTAACTTGAAAAATCAGATAGATAATAGTAATTTAAAAATATATATCATTAAAAAAGAGATATTTTATATATTTCAAATGAAATAATTGAGAAAAGAAATCTAATATAAAGATGCATATTTTCTAAAATAATTCTTCTTCATTTTTAGAAAATGTAAAACATTTAAAGTTATTTTTATTAATCCTTTTAGCACCAAAACCTATAAGAATGTGAAAATCCAAAAATCTATGTCTACAAAACTCATTGTTGTCTTGCATATGATGTTTATTTAAAGTTTAAAGTCTTTCAGTTGTTTTACAAAGTTCTATTTTAATACACACTAATTGGTGTTTTCGTGTCAATTATTTGTGAACTAAACTGTTTATCCTTTTGTTTATTTATTAAGATAGATTGGAAAGACAATGCACAGTAATATGTTTTTATCCTTGAAGAGCTTGACCACCACACACACAACTCTATGTTATAATATTAATAAGTTATATATTTTTGATATTGATATTTTTGATATTTTTGATATTGATATTGATATTTTTGATATTTTTGATACGTCTTCATATTTTTGAAAAATTAGCTGCTCATCCAAAAATAAATAAATAAATAATTTTATACAGTATTAAAATTTTAACGTTGTATTTTAATGAGAATTTTATTTTCTTTTAAATTAAATTAGATGTTTTTCCAAAGGAGATTTAAAATTAGACAATGAGTTAGAAAAAGATAAAACCAAAAAATTAGATGATGAGTGAAAGTTTTGAAAATCACTCATCATCTAAAAAATTGGTGTTGAGAGGGGAATCAGGACTGTTTATTTTTGGTTGCATCTATGCAGGGTTTCTAAATGAGGCTTGGTAAGCAATGTATTTATTAATATGAATCTTGTGTGGATATTGGCTTTAAAAAAGTGCTTTGATTAGAAGTATGCACGCAAAGACATCTTGATACCAAGTACAATGCAATGTACAATGCATTGTACAAGGCCACTTTAAACTAGGGCTTTTCCTAAAATACCTAACTTATCTTATTCTAGGAACCTGGCCAAGTTTTATTTTTAATAAATCAAAGATGGATGAAATTTATCTATAGAGCTATCTAAAATAATCCATCCTTATTAAATTTGACAAACTCTCTGGAACTGTTTTGAGTGTAGAATACTCTCAAAAGAAAAGTCAGTAAGGCATTGCTAATACTTGTCCTTCTCTCATCCAATTACAAAGAAGTCACATTTGACTTGCTTGTATTTATAAAAATTAGAGGCCGGCTCACCACAAAATCTTTGTAGTTGTAGAAATTGGCCATTATAATGAATCCATTTCACGTAAAATTTTGTTTGCAAATTGGAGCACTTCTCAATGGCGTCCTTGGAATTAATCTCCTCATGGTAGGTACATACTATAGCTCAATGGCCGTTCTCAATATCCTTGATTGATTGACCATTCCATCAAGTTGATTCCAACTGCATCCTAAATCAACAAATAGAAATGCACAATGGAAACAATTGCAGCCTATACTAATTGTGAAACAAGACTTTCAAAATATCCTCATCATTGGTGTCATTATTGCAGTTATATTGTGCAATAATAGATGCAATGCCACCAATAAGACCAACAAACAAAGCCGTCACCAAACAAACCATGGCTTTGGCCATGACCTCAAGCAGCCTAGCCAAGATGCTCATTATAAAGGTGCCTTGAGCTTGAATGAAAGCCAACATACTTGTGATAGCCACACACCAAGAACCACAGATGACCAAGTTTGAAGCAATGTAAACCTTTTCATTGATTTAGGAAGGTGTTGAGTACTTGCAACTTGGTCACAGCAGTGGAGATTACTTCCACAGCATTATAAAGAGTAAGTAGTATCATCTACTAAGAAAAAGAAGTGTTGATTTATATATAAGAAATCCTAATTTTGATATGTCTCATTAGAATGGCATTCCTTTGGTTAAGATAGCAAAAAAGATACTTGAGATAAAATGATGAAATGATATTGCGATCAGTTCAACCTTGTTTTGATTTCTTTTGTAATACACATTTCTCTCCTCCTCCTCCTTCCTCCTCTCTACTTGGCGAGCTTCTTTGAGTAGACATTTCATAACCCTTTTTTTGCAACTTCCCACCTTCCCTGGGTTGTAGATACATTTTCTTTTTTCTTTTTTCTTTTTTGTCTTATTTCTTGCATGTAATATGTAATTAACTATTCTTTTGTTGGGCTCTAAACCAAATCAGTGCTTTTGAAAAAAAAAAAAAAAAAAAAAAAAAAAAAGTGGTAGAGAAAGAAAGTTATGATGTGCTCCAAAAGAAAAACACTACAAAAATCATAGTGATTTAATTGATATAAAATTTCAAAGGGCTTTACACTTTGAGCATGTGAATCAATACATAAACTTGGCCAAAACTGTCCAAGAAAACACTTTAAACCACCACCTTTATCACACTAAACCACCAACTTCATTGTTGTAAAGTTTGCTAATCATTGGTGGGCTTGGAATGAACTTAGAATCTTTCTATGTGAAGAATGGTTGTTTTTGGGTTCGTGTAAGGGCGGCTTTTAATGAGGTGTACAAGTTGGTTGAGGGACATGACATGGTTTAAGGTATTTTGATGTTGTTTATTCTACTTTGCCAACACTTAAACAAAATGTACTTAGAATACTTGGTTTGGAGGACCCCTGCCATTGTTGTATGCATATTATGTACAGCCTGACATCTTAAGCATAATGGGAAAAACATTCACCCACTGTTGAACTAGAAATGTAGGAGAATGCCAAGAGAATTAAATGGGTTAAAGAGACCTTGAAGCTTAATTTGAAGGTACTCTGACAGAGTGGTCTTTGAATTTTTTATTATTCCATTTAGATATTAATGTTCGTTTCCTGAAACTTTGCATATTTTTAATGTAATGTTTGATTTTGAAACTCAAATGAAACCCAAATTCGGAATTTCTATGAACCTCCTTTTGTATTGGTTGAAATTTACATTGACTTGTAAATGCAGTCTGGCACAATCACGGTGGGACGTGACTATTCTGACTGTTCAAGTAGACAGAATTATAATTGAATATTGTATTGCATAACGCTGAAAAAAGTTCTGTGGTATTGATGTAAAACTAATATATTAACAATTTCTTTCAGAAGATGTTATTTTCCAACTTATATAAGAATAAAGTATGGATAATTCAAACAGTAAGATTTTGGTAAAAGTTCATGGTCACAGTCACAAAAATAGATGTTGCATTTGTATAGTAGAACTTAAATATAATGAAAATAACTACATGAATAATGTAGATGTTTTTTTTAAAAAATATTTACATGGATTATATATATATATATATATATATATATATATGGATAAAAACCAAGTTCAATTTAGGTAGTGTGGTAAAGATCAAAATTGGTATTTCACTATAATAACCTTATCAAGGATCTATATCAACAAACTCTAAAAAAACAATAAATTTTAATATAAAAAATTATTTATTTATGACATGTAATAAGTATAGACCATTAACAATTGTGCCAATATTTTATTATTTTTTTTCATTGGCTTATTAGCTTTATACTATAACTTTCAATTGTTTATCCATGTCTTCTTCTTATTATTACTACTATTTGTAAATAGATTATTGTCTTTTTTTATGAGTTTTAAATTTTTACCTCTAAGTTCATTAAGGCCCTTGCTTTAAAGAGGTAAAAAATATTTAGAAAAGCAATGGAGAAAAGCCTACTTTGAAAGATTTCTCAATAACAACAGTTTAAATAATTTAAAAACATTGGCCTCTTATCTTGTGTATTAAGATCCCCTTACTGTACAATAATATAACAATTTAGGGATGTAATAATTTTTGTGACACCTATGAGACTTAGACCTATATGTGCTTAGATTATTGCCAAAATCCTTTAAATCATTTTACCAACTGTCACAAAAGAGACATCCACATGTTTTTATTGTATCATGACAGATATATATATATATATATATATATATATATATAAGAAAGAAAGAAGCAGACCCACCACATGGCTCATACAGGCAAAGGAAAATGGAGCACCCGAATGAATCCCTCACCCCCCTCTGTGTGTGTGTGTGTGTGTATATATGTAATCCAGAGAATGTGGGTGTCTGAATGAGGAATAGAAGGCAACTCTGGGCTGCTCACACCCTCATCCACACACTCACTCCAACCAAGGTATGAAGCAGCAACAACAATAACAACACGAGAAGGAGAAGAAGTAGTAAAAGAAGTAGTAGCCAAGGAGGATGGCAATGGAGGTGGTGACGATGTGGAGGAGGAGGATGGGGAGGATTAGGGTTAGGATGATGATGATGGTGGTGGTGGTGATCCCAGTGGCAATGGTGGTGGTGCTGGCAGTGGGTGTGGGTGCCCACAGGGACACTCTGTACTCTGCATGCCACACGGGCAAAGGCAGCATCAGGCTCTACAATTGTGGCCAGAATGCTCATAATCTTGCCCACATGCAGCTCGACTCTGCCCCCACCCGGTGATTGCATTGCATTGCATTGCCCTCTCTCTCTCTCTCTCTCTCTCTCCCATCATCCCCACTCTTCCAAAATCACCTATTTACTTACTAAACTCAATCACTCTTTATCAAAGCAAAACAGGAATTATTTGGGCCATGGGCTGTTGTTGTTGTGGTGGTTCTGCTGGTGGTGGTGGTATGGTTACAAAGTGCACAGTCTGTGTTGTTGGCAATATTGCATTCATGTACAAAACCAGTTCAATGTTCCAAGCTATTGATGACCATATGGACCTCCCTAGTATATGCCAAATGTAGCATATATATATATATATATATATATATATATATATATTGTTTGTAGTTATTAATATGATTGTGTGCTATTTGTGGTGGTTGTGATGGTGGTGTTGAATTATTCATGGATTTTTTTTAAAAAAAAAATTACTTAGATATTCTTGAGTTGGGGTTTTGATTTTATAGGTACCTTGTGAAGCTGAAGGATGAGGTAGACCCTGCCAAAGTGGATGAGATCTGCTCCAAAGCAGAAACAAACAATACAGCATATCCAGGATACTGCACAAACAAGTGAGAGCTGCTTCATTTCCATGTGTTGTTCATATTACACTCCTAATCTACAAGATTCTGGTAGAACTTCAGCTTGTGTAGAATGGTTTCCAAATATATTCTAATTTTCATGTTTGTTCCAATTGAAGTCCCTCCGTGACAACTTGAGAATTTACATTTTATTAATTAACATGAACACAAGTTTCACATTTGCATATCAAATGAAATCTAAATTTAAGGTTCATATGAATATGGAAAGTAAGCTGCACAATTGCTGCTTGTTTTCAACACAACACAAAAAAAAAAAAAAAAAAAAAAAAAAAAAAATGTAAAATAAATAAAAAAAAAAACCTAAAATTTCAAAAGATTCTATTTAAAATATATAAAAATAACTAAATTTTACCAAAATTGAAAACTTACTCAATCAACTAGATGCACATAGATTATTTTAAAAAAAAATTAAGATAAAGAAAATTACTTTGTAATACATTACCTTGTATTTTACCAAAATCAAGTAGTAAAAAGTAAACTGTTTCAACTCAATACAGGTACAAATTACATTGGATTGGTATGCTGATAGTCATAAGAGGAGACAGTTTGTATCGACTTCTAGATGAAGAAATAGATAATGTAGAGCATGTGGAAGTCGAAGGTGTTGTACGTGTAAGTGGCTTTGACATTACCATTACAAAAAAAAATGTGACTCAAATTGATCCTACAAATTGGGGCCTGGATCGCATTGACCATCAGGCTAACCAGCCCCTACTAAATAAACTATACACGGTCACAAGTGGAGGCAGTGGTGTTCATATTTATGTTGTTGACACTGTAAGTGAAAAGCTTCCATGTATAATTTTTATTGTTTATGAAAATATGTTTCAAAATAAGAGTACAATGTTAATATCTAAGACCCCTTCTTTTTTGGTATAATATAGATCTTACTTTAGTACATAGTATGTAGAGTATAAATTTTTTTTTTCTCTCTCTCTCTCTCTCTCTCTCAATAGACAAATTCATATAATTGTAGTCAGACATGACAGAAGAGTAAATAATTGCAAGTTAACAAAAGATAGATAAAAAACTATGATGCAGTGTTTGTTTTAGTAAAGTGTGTATGTCATTCTAATAATAATGTGAACTCAGGGAATCAGGTGTACTCATGTAGATTTTGGATATTTAGATGGGAGACTGGACTCCAACAAAATCCCCATCTCAAGGTGCTTAGATGGATTCGATGCAGTGAAAGATGGATATGGAACCAAGGACTGCAATGGACATGGCACACACTGTGCTGGTAAAACAAACACACACATACACAGATATATGTATATATATATATATATATATAGATATGTTCACACACACAGAAACCCAGGTGGAATGTTCTTCATGGTGTAATAATACAATTACAACTACATGCTCTGTCTTTGTTGTTTTCTTATAATATATCATTGTTTTTCCTTCATTGTTTTTTTTTTTATATATATATAATTAAAATGTGCTAATTCATGGTTCATTTTGCTAATTGTGGAATGGCATTCAATTTTGAAGTTATATATTTGCAAAGTGTACATGTGTGTTTAGGCATAGCAGCTGGGTTACAAAGTGGGGTGGCAAAGAGTGCCTTTGTGCATCCTGTCCGTGCTCTCACTTGTGAAGGAAATGGAGGCTATGGAATGATCATGGCTTCCTTGGATTGGATCAACCTCAATGCCATCATGCCAGCCATTATCTCCATGTCGCTGGGTGCCATGGCATCCATCAGCATTGACCAAGCCATTACAAACCTCATGAACACCAAAGGCATTTTTGTGGTGAGCAAAAACTTCACACATGATCAATCAACACAGATTCATAACTAAAGTAGGTGGGTAGGTGAGTGGCTGTTCAAATATAGTGAATGTATGTATGTATGTATGTATGTATATTCTGTGTAGAAAGAAAAGTTGCTATTCCTATATGTTGCTCTTCCTCTTAGTGGGTGCGGTCCACATGGGGATTGTTGTTGGGGGTTATGACCACCCTCCAAAGGCAACATCCAACTGGGAGTATAGAAGGGTTTATTAGGTGGTGGCAGGAGGCAATTTTCATGAAGACGCATGCAGGTATTCCCCAGCAAGGGTGCTGTCCACCCTGGCGGTTGGATCAAGCACCAATAAAAATGTGCTGAGCTGGTTCTCAAACTATGGGCCCTGCATCTCTATCATTGCCCCCGTGAGCAACTAGCACTTCAATGCAACAAATAATCAGTTAAAATGACAGAACAATACAATACAAAACAAAACCTGGGTTTGTGTGTGAGTGTTCCTGATCATAAGAAAAACAGTGGACATTGATAGTGAGGTGCTGGGTTGTTGTGCCGTGCCATGCAGGGTGAGCTCATCACAAGTGCATGGAACACAAGTGACACAGGCTACAACACCCTCTCTGGAACCTCCATGGCATGTCCTCATGTGGTAAACCCTAACCCTAATCATAGGTTTTTCAACGTAAATAAATAAATAAACCCTAATTCTGCTGACATTACAAGGGACTATCTATGATTTCATTTCATCCCATTTTGCAAGGCCACCACAAAGCTTGTTCTGAAGGAGGGAAGGGGGGTGAGAGTGAGGTGCTGACAGGCAGGTGCAGCAGCACTATACCTTGGCCAATACACAGATGCGAGGTCCAAGGACGTGAGGCAAGCGTTGCTGGATGCATGTGAACCCAATGCAGTGAGCGGAGTGCAACCCTCGACCACCACAAAGCTTCTTAATGTCGTCAACCTGATGCAGCCAAGCTTTGTTATCAGCCCCCGTGCCTTTTACAATGCCACAGAAGGCTCCACCCAGGGGAGCACTGTCAGTTTGAGGGTGAAGCCCAAGAGCATTGTCATCCTTACCCCCACCTTGGTTGATGCCTCCATTGGTACCACCCTCTCTTTCTACTGCCAATCAATTTATATATATATATATATATATATACATATGTTTATTTATTTGTTGTGAGCTGGGATGTGAAGAAGCATCATTGTGACAGTAGCCACATTTAAAAATTCTTGTGAATAGAGGCACCCACACTTGGGTTATTAATGCTCTTGCAACAGCACAGAGGTTGTGAGGTTTGGAGTCTGGAAAACTGTTTCAACCTTGAAATGAGTTGTATAGGTTAAACAATGCAACCAACATGGACTGTGTCTCCAATTTCATATTTGATATTGAACAGGTAGCATTGTATGGGCAATTAGAATATGTTTACATGAATTTTTTGCTGTTGTTGTTGTTGTTGTTGTTGTTGTTGTTATTATTTGTGAACAGGTTATTTTCAACCACCTCGTCTGTGTTTTCCAAATGATGCAAGCTGGTCAATGGCACAAACCATCAAGCTCTGTCTGAACAATAGAACAGGTCTATTAGTAGAGCCTTGCATCAACATTTACTTTACCAATGTTAAAATAAGTTATTTCAGGTGGAATTGCTAAGTGATTTATGTATTTTTTTTTTCATTTCTTCCTTCACACCCAACTTGAGTAACTAGCTTACATTACTTTAATCATAATATTTAAAAAAAAAAAAAAAAAAGGGTAACACCAACTAGTGTAATATATAATGACTATATTTGTCCTGAAATACATACTCCAGACATAAATTTAAACCAAGGATCCAATTTAGTCTTTGACATCCATCTTTCTTAATTTTCCTAAAAATGAGCCCAGAGATATCTTCCAATATATATATATATATATATATGCACACAAACACACACACCCACAACTATCATCTGTTGAAAAGAGAACAGATGCATTACAATTTAATCACATGATGTTTTGGATGCAATTTGAAGACAATGAATTTCTTCAATAACTGTGCAAGAATTAAAAACACCTTTTTTCTTCATGGACTTCAATTTTAATTTTGGATATATATATATATATATATATATTTGATAGCAGATTATTTGGACCGAGGATCTGTGATCAGATGGGCATTTTCAAGTCTAGATGCAACCTACAATATTTGTCCTGAAGGATATATCATGTCTCTTGATACAGGTCTCCTCCCTCCCATTCCATTCCATTTTGATTGCCACCATCCAAAAACCACATAATTTTTTATATTTCAAAGCAGTAAAGGATTAGTTATATTTCACAACCTTCATTGATACCATGTTTTCTGTAATGCAGCCATTTGCAAATGGTCAGTAGACAATCCTTGTGGACAAACACTTGACAACCCAAAGATTATCCCCAAATTGCCTTTCACTTATTATGAGAGTTCTTTCAAATACAAGAATGTGTACAACAGCAGTATTGATTTTTGTCATAACATTGGACCTGATGTTGTATTTCAATACACTGCAATTTCAAATATGGTAAACTTCTATTAAAAAGTTTGGACCAATGTGGATCTAAAATTAATTGTCCTAAAAATGTAATTCTTTAATTAGAAAAAAGAAATGGTTGATTGAGAAAGGATAATAACTAACATTTTTAAAATGCAAAGAATTGCAACAAGGTAAACACATGTGTTTGGCTGAAGGTAATATATATATATATATATATATATATATATGTGTTAAAAGAGATGTACTAACAATTTGTACACATGGTTGGCTGCAATGCCAGAGTGTGATGGTGTCTTTAAATGGCTCCAACACAGACTTTGACACGTTGTTATCAGCATATGAGAGAACAACACTAAAAGGAGTGTCCAAATACTCATTAATTGGATGCAACGATGACGCATGGACTGACATTTCAATTTTGGTTCCATTGCCACTCAAAGCAGGTTCAACATATATTTTTGTAAGTTGTCTTACCAAAATTAGTTTTGAGTGCATATGAGTACAAGTGTGAACATCTGTCTATATGTCCCTGTATGTATATACATATGTATGTATGAATGAGTGGAGAAATTAGATGGTAGAAAAATAGTTTGGTAGACTTACGACTTGTATTTTCTCAAGCTTCTCATCTATCCACAAAACTTAGTTCATGGATAATAGGAGCTGAGAGTGTGAATTTACACTAAATAAATATATGTGCATATAGGGAAATGTTAAAATGACCCACCTATTTACTAAATTTATACATTCTATTGTAAATATCATTAGAAAAAAAAAAAAAAAAAAAAAAATCATCTCTAGAAACCATCATTATATTCATAGCTCACATCTATCACCATTCCCCTCATTCTTTACCCCATTCCCCTTTGTTCCTAGTTGTCTTCATCCTAATCCCCCCTCCCCACCCTATTCCCAGCTCTCATCTCAACTCCCTTTATTTCCCCTTGTTCCCCACAATAGGGTGGGTCAATTTAGTAACTAGGTGAGTCATTTTAACATTTCCATATACATATATACTTATTTTTTAATTTATATTACCAAATCTTCCAAAATGTTTACATTGAAGGACATGGAACCACAATGACATTTTTGATGTTGCATCTCTTATGTGTAAAGATTGTGGATGGATGGAATGATCTAGGTGGCAATTTTGACTTCATAATGCAAGACGTCAGAAGTAAATGTCTTCACCTTTTTAATACATTAAGCTAACTAGTAATAGGAAATTTAAAAATATATTTTGTATACATTTATAGACATTTTATGTAAATATACAAATAAACCAATAAAAAGGGAGAGGGGGGCTTCTACTACCTTGCTATTTTTTCTTTGTCTCCTTATTCTCTTTCTCCTTAAAAGAATAAGCATTCATCAAACCAGGTTGCAGATGAAATGACACGACTACAACTATTAATATACATGATTGTCTCCAATATCTATGCACCACCACCACCACCAGACATAGCAAACCAGTCCATACAAATTCCAAATCTTCAGAAACATTTGCACTTGTTCTATGTAGCACCAGATTTCATCAAAGAATCCCTTAGTAGAAAATCTAATTAATCAATGAATGAATGAGATAATTAATTAATTAATGAAGTAATTAATCAATTTTTGGTTTTAATTGACTGCCAGGTGTAGTTGTGCCATATGAGAGAACGGCCCTTCCTTTGGCCAGCACCACCACGCGGATCTCCTCCGTGGAAAGCGACCAACAGTCCTTTGCCACGTGGAGCCTCCGCAAACATGTAACCAATCAGTCGCTGCCACGTCCTTCCCCTCCCCAAACGTCCTTTTTCTGGAGCGCGGTGACCTGGGGCCCTTGCAGCCGTCCATGTGGCGGCGGATCACAGGTACATATCGCTCCAACCCCTCTCGCTCTCTTTGCCAGTAAGGACTTGGAAATGTACACGTGAGATGATACGTAGGAAGTGTATGCACCTTACAAACATGTTTGTACTGTTTCCCATTTTGTCTACTATTATTATTATTATTATTATTATTCTCAGGAAGCAGTGCACAAGTGCTATTCTGGCAACTATGTGGAAGCAGATCGGTCAAAGTGTGTGGGTTTGCCCCTTCCAAGGCAGAGCCAGGTGAACCCTCCAAAACCCCACAATCATACCTTATAAATTTCGTACTTTATTCTACTAATCAAGACACAGTTTAAACATAAAGCCATCCAGGAGAGAGAGATTGTGTGTATTTGTGTGTGTGTGTGTGTGTAATTTTGTGAACTGGATAAATGTAGGTGTGCAATTTTGTGGAGTGCAGACACTACAACCAATACACAGGTCCATGGAGTGAATGTGATGAGATGTGTGGGCAAGGCAAACAAACTAGGTGCTTCTAGCCTTTTTCATTCCATACTTTAAAACTAAATTTGATGTTGAGAATTGCATCAATGTTAATGATACACATAAGAGTAACACATTCTTTCTTATGTTTTATGTTTTGGGTTTTCATTTCACTTTTTTTATTTTTTGTTTTTTATATCTTTTTTGTAAATAGGAGGCCTTATCATAGTGGATTTCATTGTAAGCTTAAACCCTAATAATAATAGAGAAGGATGATTTTGGCAGGCAGGTGATGTGCATGGATAATTTAGGAAATGTGGCACATTTGTCACATTGTGGATTGGAAATGGAGGATGTGGAGAAGAGTAGACCATGCCACATGGGACAATGCAATGCTACATATTGGGATGCAATGGATTGGGAGTTTTGTAATGTTCCGTGCGGAGGAGGCAAAAGCTTCCGAGAGATCATTTGTAGGTCTCAATTCCAAATTGCAAAAGACTCGGATTGCTCTCAATTGCCACCTCCTATGATGGAAAAAGTTTGCAATACACATGTAATTATTATTTTTTTTATTAAACATATATGATTATACTATAGACTATTTAGTTATAATGGTTTAACTTTCAATTCTAACTTATGTAGATATGAGAACAGTTAGGTTTTTGGACTTGTGGTGAAATGCATAACAGGTTTGAATATTTTTACTTAATTCAAATATGATTTCATTTTTTTTTAGAGTAAAAAAGAAAAGGAATTGCTGTTAGTTTTTGATGATGCAATTGCATAATATTTTGACAGCAGTAGTTTAATGTCATCAATTGATGGGTTTTTCTTTTCTTCTTTTTAGTCTTTTTCAAAAACACATACTTAAATCAACTTAGAAAAATCATTTTGATAAGAGCTATAACTGTAGTGCTTGTAATTCAAAAGCTCACAAAATCATATACTCTAAACAAATAACTTATAGACAACATTAAAACTAGACTATAATGTCACTGTTACAAGGATTTCAAAGTAAAATACACTTTGTTTTTACTATATTTAGAGATGTACTTATTCTTCATGTCTTCTTCAACAGCCTTGTCAAACATATACATGGTCAATGGGACCTTGGAGTGATTGTGAAGGTGTTTGTAATGCAAATCAAACACGCCAAGTACAGGTGAAAATTAGTTGATGGAAACTAAAATTTATCAATAATTCCAAATGAGGAAAGATTTCAAGCTACATTGTTAACAAATAATTAGGAATTGAAATCTTAGTTATATTATTTTTGAGCATATGTGTATATATTTACATATGGTTGCACACATGTTCTTAAAGGTCATTGATTTTGTTATAAAATTATTATTTTAGAGATTTTTTAAAAAATAATATTATTACTATTACTATCATTGTTGTTTTGATGTGTTGATGTATAGTGTGTAGATGAGTTAGGGAATGAATCTCCTTTGCAACTTTGTGCCACAAATATTAAGCCAATATCAAGCACACCTTGTTCACACACAAATGTTGAGTGCAATAATAGTTTGACCACTTATTGCTCCAAATACGGTCGTCTTCAAGTACACTAATCCTAACTCAGCTCTATACAGATGTTTATACAACATATTTTATTTTTTGTATTGTTGAAAATTTATAAATTTTGAAAAAAATTGAATGTGAGATTTTATTACAGTGGAACTTTTTTTCTTTTTTTTACTTATGCTGTGTGTAAATAAATATATTGTCTATTTTTTCAAATTTTCATGTATGTAACTAAATTTTGTAGGGAGGCAATTGTTTATGTGAAGAAGGTTGGGAAGGTCCTCGATGTGAGATACTTAAGAAGTGTCTAGGACGTCCATTAGGATTCCACGAGGGCAAATTGGAGTGTTGTCCCTATTCCACAGTTGATGTTAACCACAAGTGTTGTGCAACCCCATCTGCTGCAATAACTTCAGTATGTGAAATAAATAAATAAATAAATTTAAGTATCAGTTGGTCATACAAAATTAATTGCCAAAAAATAATATTTTTTTTTATTGAAAATGCCTGTACAAAGTCAATTCTGTTCTTTTGTTTCTATATTTACCACAAAATAAATATTTTACTTATCCAATAAATAAAAAATTACCACAAATTGTAAATAAAAAATGTATTTACCATTTTGTGGTAAATTTTTATTTATTGATTTCATAAATATGAGCATTTAGTAAATTATGGGTTAAACTCGAAAAGCATTAATCACATTGAATCAATTTGAACATGTGTAACATTTTTAGTATTTAGATATGTTGCAGTATAATCTGAACATAAACTTTTTTGTACACTGAAATTGATTTAGGATGGATTGTGTTGTGAAGAAGGCATCCTTGATGCTTGTGGACAATGTAATGGCTTAGCAAAGTAATCATCTATCATTTATTTATTTACAACATCTTCAAAGTATTTTTTGTTTGATTAACATAGTTTCAATTTTTTAGACATATATGAATTTGTGGTTCCAAAATACCAATTAGTTTTTAAGATAAGAAATCAGTGGTGCTTAAATGAGTGTAGTTTATTTTTTGGATTATCAATAAATTTTTCAAATTGAGGTTTCAAATTACATGTGTATGATTCATTGATATTTTAAATTCTGTTTCATTAATTAACAAATCTTATTGATTTGCACAATATTTTTGAAACATGCTGAAATATACATGATCTTTTCATTTCAAATAAAATGAAACATTGCAATTATATCTACCAAGTAACATTATCATTAATATTTAATCTTTTTTTAAAAATACAATCATATGTTTTTGTTGTTTCACAGTTTTATTTTTTATCTTTTATTTTTAATGTATAATAATTTTGATTTAAAATAGTATACATAGAATTTTATTATCATTATCATGAATATTATTATTATTATTATTATTATTATTCTTTTTAGAATCTTAAATAAGAAGAATATTTTTTGATAAAGTTTTGGAAGCTTTGACAGCATTAAACCATCAGCTAGTCCAGATTGTAATTTTTTCCAGACAAACCAAGCACTTTTTGTTCAAATTTATAACACGCCAATAAATTTAGTTTTCCATTTTATAAAAAAATTAAAAATTAAATGTAAAGATCTATCAAAATGGTAGTACTAAGCATTCGTTTCTGCTAAAATATTTTTATGTAGCACACAAGATTCTGTGATCTGCTTCAACTTCAAACACAAAAATATAAATAAGACATCATTTATATATGGTGTTACTTTTTTTTCATATTCGTTTTACTTCTATAACTTATATTATTTTTTTTTTGAAAAATATTGAATAATAATTTAAAATATTAAGTTAAAATGTATAACCATGTAATCAAGATTTGAAAACTTGTATTAAGTGGAAGGATTGGGATTCAAAAACTAAAAAATAAATATAATGACTGTATTGTAGTGCACTTAAATGAAATGGAACTGGTAATGGCAGGTTTGTAGACTCTCAACACAAATGTTGTAACACTATTCGTGATGAGAAAGGAATATGTTGCCAAAGTGGGGTGTTGGATGAATGTCATATTTGCGATGGAGATGGAATCACTTGTGCCACAAATGTCACCATGTCCCTCTCTTTTGACTCAAACCTTACAATCTCAAACCAATCTCATGAAAAGTGGAAACCGCTTATATTTTCATTTGTATCTAAGGTAAGTTAATTGGACATTAGATACCATCAAAGTATGTTATGGAGGTTTTTTTATATATTACAATGTACTTGGATGCTAAAAAGAGAATGCTTCAAAATAATATACACTTCTTTATGTGTGTGTGTGTGTGTTTTAATATTTAAAAATATTTTATTATTATTTTTGATTTTGTACATAGTAGCTTAACTTATAGATGACATGTAATTGTATTGAAATGTAAAGGTTGCAACACAACTAGGATTAGCTGATGATGCTATAATCTTATCATCCATAGACTTATCAAGTCATTATGAAGGTACAAAATTGGACAAAAAATTATCACTTGTTTTGAATTATATACTAGTTTTGAAAGTTTTGTTTGATTCTAGAGGTCCTAATAATTATTTATGAATTGAACACCATAAATTTGTAAGTTTAATTTTTTATGAATTTCAATACTAAAAGTGAAGTATAACACTAGGTGATTGTACAAATACTGAAGACCTTGCTCAAGCATGTTTGAATAATGGAACTTATAAAACTTATGGAACAGTGGAAGTAGCTCTACTACCAAAACCAAATGTAATAATCCTGGTTTTTCAAAAAAAAAAAAAAAAAAAACAAACAAACAAACAAACAAACAAACAAAAACAAAAACAAAAACAAAAAAAAATGCATTGAGAAAAAATCAATGCAAGATTTTTGTGAAGATATAATCAGGATAAATATGTTTTCAATAGATGTTTACTGTAATTTCCTTTTTAAAAATGATGATTTAAAATAAGTCATGGATAACAGGACCGTCTCACAAGAATGGTAACAAAAGAAAATGAAATCCACAAAGTGCTGCATAACTATAAATTTTCTACAGAAACATGTGTAAACGATAGCCAAGTAATGGTAATGACACTTTTTTTTAATATATATATAAAACTTACATTCAATTCAATATATTGTAATATTTGTATAAAGTTAAAATTTTCTTGATTTGTCTCATGTCTAAAAATAATATAGAAATTTACATAGTTTTTAAATTTGGATATTGTTTAAAATACAAATTTACATATTAAAAATGTCAATAAAGAATAATTAAAATTTGCATGATATAGAACTAAAAACAATCACTGTGAAACTAAAAATATCAAATTTAGTGGTCTTGTATCAGAACTCCTTGCACATAACAAATGTTCCCAATATCAAAAAGACTGGGATTTGTGGGAATGGAGAGTGCGAGAAAGGGGAACGGTGTGATATGAACTACGAGAGTGCCATCCACCACGGTAGCAATACTTGTTGCTTCCAAGATTGCCCATACGTGTCGTTTGCATGCCCTATTCCACCTCATGGACCCCACAACAACAACCCATCACAAGCTTGCTCTCGCAGAGGCATTTGCTTGGATGCAAGTGGTCAATGTAAATGTTTTTTGGGTAATACTTCTATTTATTTTTGAAACCAAGTATACTTGATATATATATATATATATATATATATATATATCATGTGGAAAATTTAAAGTATAAGATTTATAACTCGTAGCAAATTTAGTTCTCTAATTTTTTAGATTTAAAAAATGAGACATGGATGGCACTTTTGAATGCATGATTTGAGTAGTAAAAGTAGTGGCAAAGACAAAATGAAGATGTCAAAGGAAGGTTATATATATATATATGTATATATTTCGAGAGAGAGAGAGAGATAATGCTAATCTTTTTTGTGTACAGGATATGCTGGACTAGCATGTGAACAATGTATGGTTGGTTGGGCAAGAGTAAAAAATGGAAGTATATGTGTAAAGGACTTACCTCAAACATTGTTACTTTTGGATACAACTAAGAATCCAGTTAATGATACAAATGCAACAACAAGTCACTCTGAATCTCATGCTTTGATTATTATTATAGCTATTGCTTTTGTGGGTGCATTAGCATATTTTGCTTTCCATTGGTGGGAAAAGAATAATCAAAGATTTGGTCATGTACGCTTAAACCATGAAATATGAAACATTAGGCAGCTAAGGAAAGCCATTGTGGTTGGAAATCATTTTTTTAGTTAAAGTAATTGAAATCTTGTATATAGCATCATGTAAAAAATAAAAAATAAAAATGAAGAAAAGAAAGACACACACATACACATCTTTATCTTTGCTGATATATATATTAAAATTATACTTTTTTTTTGAGGAATCAATTCTTTCAAGTGTAAACATCAAGAGTAGTTAGATCAATCATTCATGACAACAAAAAGGTTACAACATTATTATTTTTTTGAAATTTCTTGAAGTACTAAAATCTTTAAAAAAAAAAAATCCAGTACAAAATCTCATATTTTAATTCATACAAATTAAGTTACTAAGTGTTTTCATTATTGCTTAAAATATACTTCGTGCATAAGAAAACATGATGCATATAAAGTATAATTTCATTAAATTGTAAGGATAATAAGTGTGTATATATATATATATATATATATATATATATTTTATATTTATATTTCTGCACAAGGAAATAAAACTGAATTCAAAACAGAAATTCAATTGAATTGTAAGATTTAGGTGCACAAAATAGATTAAATATATAAATGACATTAAAAACATCAATATACATCAATTCTTAAATATCAACTAAAGTACATAAATACATAAAAGACATACCTTTGTACATAAAATAACTACATTTTGGTAAGTACCTATTTCAAAATAATTGGCATGCATAATTTGTACAAGGGAGTACCAAATAACTTTTTGTATTAGAATATTATGTAATCATAAAACCATATATATATATATATATATATATATATATATTGTAAATATTTTATAGAAGTTTATCTAAAATCTCAAATTTATCTTCTTTTCTATTTGTTTGTTTGTGTGTATGCATTTGTTTGTTTGTTTGTTTGTTTTTTTTTAATCCAAATTTAAATCTTGAAAACATGAGTAGTTTATTTTAATTTTAATATTCATCTTATTACTTTCAAAAATTCAATATGCTAGATTTTGTATTTTATATGTTATTACTATTTTTTGTATATATAAATAGGGACTTGTTAAAGGGCACCCTCCCTTCCCACCTCATGATCCATTTTCGTACAAGTGTCATATCCTCGACCCTATTCCCATCCCATGTCCCCCACTATCATACCCTCACCATGTGACGTTGTCCCTACCCTACTCCCATGTCTCCACTCCACCTCCTTGTCCCCACCCCGGTCCCATCCCACCTCCATCACCACAAATAATAAAATTGTATCATTAAATGTAGGCACAGCAACTTTGATCTTAGTCTCTTTTTTTTACATCTAAACTACAACATATTTTATTGTTGTTATCTTAACAATTCACAAATTTCCTTTGTAAGCTTAAAAATTTACACAGTATAACATTAAATTATGAATGAACTGATAGATTCTAGATTATATATATATATATATATATATATATATATGTGTATATCTTGTTAATTGGAAAAAAGAAACATAAACTAGAAGAAAAAGTCCCTATAACAAGTTCCTATATAGATATATATATATATATATATATATACACACACATTTATTTATATAGATAAATATGTGTATATATATAAAGAATAGTTTTTTTTTGTATTACTTTTAACGCTTAGCCCAACAATTTTATCAGTTCTTTCTTTTAATGATGCATTCCAGTCAATTTTAAAAGTTATGATATTGAGTATATTCTTCTTTAGTAGTCTTGAGATTTTAGCTCAAGTTTATAACTAGAACACATATTTTTTGTCCATCAACTACTAAACAAGATTCCTTGAATTTTTGTAAAAATCATATCACAGTAATGTGTTTGTATTTATATGTATGTTTGTGTGTACATATACATACAACTTTATTTCATTGAATCATTAAAACAATATTTTTATTTTTATGAATAAAATTATTTTATACTAGCAATGAAATTTTATGAAATTTTAATCTTATTTTTTAAATCCTTTTTTTACATTATCTTAAATTTAGTTTGGTTGTGATAAACAAAGCATCATTTAATATTGATATTTCTGCAAAAAGTGTTATTCTATTGACATGCACTCAATAAATTAGAATTGCCGTTTAACCACAATGTGTAGGTATTTCTTTGAACCAATTATTAAATTTTTTGGGTTGAAAGGTTCACATCTCTAAGCTTGATTTTAAAAATAGGCTAGGTATTTCATATTTTTACCAAATATTAGTTATGTATCAAAATTATATATTTTGAAGATTATTGATAACTTAATTACAAATAAATCCAAAAACAAATATTGGAGACACATTATACCAATTCTAGCATCATTGTCATTTGAAGTATATCTATATGGACAAATTACCAAGAAGAATCAAAATAGTTAAGTTTTAATCTATCTTATTTTGAACAACAAGAAAGATTATTGTCTTGCCTTCTTCCAAATTGTAAAAGACAAGATGTACATATATGGTGAGGAAGATTTGATATTGGATTATTGTAGTCATTTTTATTTATGAGGTTTTGATGGATGTTTACATGAGTTCTTTTGATGATAAGCAATTCCCGAATTTATGAGAAAAAAAAAATCAATAAAAAAAGTATTATTATTATTATTATTTTGGGTGGAGCAAAAAGGTAGTTCTTAAGCAAAAATTCATTTTTTAAACACCATACTTGTAATAAGCTTCATATTTAACAGCACATATTATTGCTTGAATGAATGAAACTGTATTATCCATCTCATTGAGAAATTTTAACCCACATTTCAAAAGATACTGTACTATTTCATATTTCAGCCTAAACTTGAAATGTTTCAAATTAAATTTATGCAATGTTAACTGAATATTTCCATTAGCATTACCATTGATTTGAATAACAACAAATTTGAGTATTGAGTAGAACTGAAATCTTTGTAAAACAAGATTTTTTGGAATTGTCACAACACAGTGATTCCATAAAACTGAATCCTTGTTGTCTTCTGAAGAGCACTTTTAGTTCACTGTTGATTTCAACTCTTCACAACAAATTAAAATTTCCTCTCTTAACTTATTTACTGGATAAATAAAATAAAATATAAAAACTACACAAACACACACACACACACACACAATGTGAATTATTGTTGAAAATTTTCAATTTGAATGAGGAAAAAATAACAAGTGTGGACTCATTTTTTTTCTGAATCAAACATAACATGTCTCATAAAAATGTCATGTTGAAATATATATATATATATATATATATATATACTGAAATTTCAAAATCATATTTACCCACAATGAGAAGAAGGCAATAAAATTTATTTGAATCAAAATATCTGATTTCAACATGTGTGAAGTGAATATGAAGTATTTAAAAAGGTCTGGACCTCGTCATAAAGGTTTTTAGTTATGTGCATTGTTAGATGGTATCATAAGTTTGAAATTTATAGCCTATTACTATACCAGGCAGTCGCAAATTTATGATTCTTATGACACCAAATTCTATTAATGCATACCCCAACATTTAACCACATTTAAATTAACTTCAAGTGCAGGGGAAAATGTTAACACTAGAGTACCTGTGTTATAAAATCATGAACACATGCTACAAAAAACCCGAAATTGAGACTTACTACAATTGATCATTCAACTTGAAGCTGTAATAACTACACCATTAATTCACTCTTATTTTTAAGCTTTATACATGCATTTTCCATATGAATCATTCGAGCATCTACCTTGTTGAAATTTTCATTTTTTTCATTTTTTCATTTTTTCATTTTTTTTTTTTTTTCAAAATTCACAATGTATCACCTACACCACAATACATCCTCTAAAATATACACAATTGTAACAAAAAAAAAAAAAAATGAAAAAAAAATGAAAAATCAATGACAAAAATGCCCCTAAACCAAATATATGTATATATATATATATATATATATATATATTGTTTTTTTGACTGTGGTGGTGGTGGTGGTGGTGGTGAAAACAATAAAGATGCCACGTTTGGGGAGGGTGCTGGTGATGGCAGCACTGCCAGTGATGAAGATTTTAGTGATGTGTGGAATTGGAGCCCTCCTGGCATCCCCCAAAATCAATGCCTTCCCTCCTGATGCACGCAAACACTTAAACAAAGTGAGTGACTCAAACAAACATAACCCTAATCCTAACCCTAAATTTCAATTCAAGACTACCCATTTGTTTCTTCTTCTTCTTCTTCTTCTTCTCCTTCTTGCTCTACATCAAATAATGCTAACCCTAACAACCAAACCATAATGTCCATCCTCCATCCCTCTCAGCCATGTCAATATGCGCTCACTTTCATTTCCATCCACCTCTATTTCCTTTAAGCCCCACCTCTCACAAATGCCTTAACTTCATTTATTTTTTTATTTTTTACTTATTTTTTACTTTTTTCCCATGCATTAGGACAACAACATGGATTATGTAGTATGCTATTCACATGTTAGTAGTGTGTATCTTTTGCATCCGTGTGTGTTTGTGTAGAAGCTCCTCCTCCTCTTGGAGTTCCAAATGGATGAATGTGTGGATGAATATATGGATGATTTTATGCAGCTGGTGGTGCTGGTGTTTGCGCCGTGCTTGATCTTCACAAAGTTGGCAGAGACAGTCACAGCTGAAAAGCTCATTGAATGGTACATAATAACCCATCTCTCTTTTGACAATAATAATCTACACATTCTCACCTTTGGAATATATTTATAAATGGGTACACAATGTATTAATATTCTTACAAGATATGTACCTTGATATATATATATATATATATATATAGTTAGTCAGTGTGCTTTTCAATACTGTATTCATATGAAATATGCAGGTGGTACATGCCATTGAATGTATTATTAAGCTTTGCAATAGGAGCATGTGTGGGTCTAGTTGTTGTTAAACTCACAAGACCTCCACACCACTTGGAAAACCTCACAATTGCATGTTGCTCTGCAGGTGGGTAGGTAGGTTGACATCTATTTATATTTGTATTGTTAGGTTTAAATACTCTATAATACTTAAAAGAAAAAAAAGAAAAAAGAAAAAAGAAATACTAGTACTTCAAATCAGCACAAAGTAAAAATAAAGAATGGGTACATGATCTTAAAGTATATAAATAAAAAAAAAAACGAAAGAAAGTTGGTTTAACTTTGTTTTAATATTTATGATTAGAATTACCAAGCTGTCCATTCAGACAGCCTGGTAATTCTAATCATACAAGTCCATTATACCAGCTGCGGATATTTGTGCATTTGAAAAATAAAAATAAAAATAAAATATGTTATTGTAATGTAAGGAATGCAAATTGATGACATTCACAAAAAATCAAAACATATTGCAATACTCTAAGATGAAACTGGTTTTGGCTTTTTAATTAATTTTTTTAAAACAATCTTCCACAAATGGTGGATATGCTTATCATGTATAATTTGCAAAACATGACCAAAAAGTTTTGATCTCTGTGTGTGTGTGTGTATGTATATATATATATATATATACACATATATATATATATATGTATATATAGACACATATGTAATTCATTAAATGACTTGGTCTGTGACTCCTCACAGGCAACACAGGAAATGTTCCTTTGGTGTTAATTTCAAGTATATGTGAAGTAGATGACAATCCTTTTGGTGCCAATTTATCTTGTTCATTAAATGGACAGGCATATGTCTCATTTGGTATGTGGGTACGTATGTGGCATTTGATGTTTGCCCTTTTTCCAACTACAAAGCTTTTGTACACTGCTTGGATAGTAGTTTACTTATACTAATATTGGATTACTTGATAGAAACCAATGTTTCTTTGCTGATAAATTGTGAGCTTGTTTTTTTTTTGAAAAAATCTTTTGAAATGAAAATTAAAACTTTAAAAGAAAAGAAAAGAAAAGAAAATGACGTGGTTAAATTAGTTATGTAAGCTTTAGTTATGTAAATTAGTTGGGTATTTGAAACATGTGTTAATGCTGAGTCATCATACATATGTAGAGTGAGAGAGAGAGAGAGAGAGAAAGATTCAATTGTGAATATTTGGGTTGGAATATCAAAATGGATTAAAAACGATTCAGTCTTATTAGAACAAAAATTTCAAATAGAATTCAAAATTCAAAATTTATTATTTTGACTTTGGAACATATCTGTGGTATTTTCAATTGCAAAGTGATTATTTATTTATTTATTTTAGTCTTCTGGTGAAACAATATATATATATATATATATATATATTATTGATTAAATCCTTCAAGATCTTTATGTACTTGACATGTAAAAAGATGGCAACATTATTAATCTGGACATTTATTTACACTCTCTTAATGCCAAATAAATTCAATAATCAACATCTCAGCTCTAAAGATGTTAAGAGAGTGCAATTTCAAACACCTAATGCAAATGATATCCGTTTGATTAAAACATCAAACAAAATGGTGATTCCGCTTTTAAACATTAGTTAACTATTGATTGGTTTACAAACGTTTCCATCAATCAATGCATCATTATTGTGACTTTTAAAAATATTACAAAACCTTAATATCAATATTAAGTAATTGTGACAACAATAATATTCTACTTTGATTCAATTTAACTAGCAGAATCAATTGAAACATAACATCATGATACATAATCAAAACTTCACAATTTCAGAAGTGCTAGTACGAGAGTTTATTAACAATTTCAAACGTACTATTGTGTTGATAGGATGAAGAAAATACAGAAAGATCAAGTTTACCAATGAATACAACACCTTCATTGGCATCACTGCAATCTATTGGTACCAAAATTTCAACAACATTAAATTTCCAACAAATTTTTACACCTCCAACAACAGCGGCTGTAAATTTTATATTTAAAATTGAGACCTTATTAGTTTTCGAGTTGTGTTGTATAAATCAATTATACTAATATACCTGTTTGTTGAATAAAAAATGAATCTAACCAATTTTTTCTAAATAAAAATTAAACTAGATGGGTTTTTTTTAATAAAAAATTATTGTTATTATTACTATTATTATCTTATATTGATGTATTACATATGAAAATCGAAATTCTGGCTTGCACAATCAAAAACATCAGTGATATTTATTGTTTGATTTTTCCAGTAATTAACATAGTGTACATGGACTTATTATTGAGTTGAATAATTCAACGAAAGAAAATTAAATTGACATTTTCTATGGAATTGGTTATGATATCACAGTTTTTGGCACTTATAGTGGGAGGGTGTGTTCCATTGAAGAGTATATTTATTGGCTCACATGCGCCATTACATTTTTTGACTGATTGTTTTGCCATTTTAGGGTTTGTTCAAAAACATTCTGGCTTATACTGATCACTTACAACAAAAAAAAAAAAAAAAAAAAAAAAGAGAGTTGCAAATCAATATAACATAATTTTATTTGTTCATCATATTTTCTGCACACACACACACACACACACACACATATATATATATATATATATATATATATCAATTGTTGTTAAAAACATTTATGTACATATGTAAACAAGTAATTAAATGAATAAAATAAATAACTTCGTCCAGGGATGCAACAATACCATGCATGAATTTGATTCTTGGTGGTAACCTTATTTCTGGTAAGACACCCTTTTTAATAGTTTGCATTGAATGTGTAAAAGAAACATGTAATGACTCAACCTCAATATCACATGATTAAAAGTAGTTCAAAGCATATGAAAACATATATATATATATATAGAGAAAGAGAGAGGTATGCATACACTTCAGTTATATAACGTAGATTCAATAAATCCATGTTGTGCTTATTTTTATTGCCATTTTATTAATATATAATTTAATTTTTACATTGATCAGTTACATAATTCAAGTCCATGATTCTCAGAAAAGAAACCAATACTTATTTGTAAAAGCCTAGTTGGATCTTTTTTATATTAATATTACTCTTTATTAAAATCCTTTTCAAATTAATAAAATTTTCTCTTTTTATTATTATTACTTTTAGGAATACATGGAAGTGGATTACAACCTAAAACAACAATTGGGATTTTATGCACTCGATTTTTTATTCTTCCATTAATTGGGTGTGGCCTTGTTTTCATTGTAATAAACTTGAAACTAATTCCAGATGATCCGCTATTTCATTTCGTACTCCTCCTTCAATTTTGTATGCCCACTGCAATTAATATAGGTTGGTACCTTTTCATAGAGAAATTCGTGTAAAAAAGGAAAACTTAAATACTTAAAGTTATAATGCTTTTATAATAAGTTTACAGGATAAACCTACATTGACATTACTAATTAAAAGCATTGAAAATTAATCAGTTGATATTTTTGTAAATACTTTGTACAGGCACCATTGCACAATTACATGAAAATGGAGAATTGGAAACTTCTATGATTTTATTTTGGTCATACACATCATCCGTAGTGTTTTTGACAGTATGGATTATTTTTTTCTTGGCTAAGGTCTAAATTTTGACTTATAAATGGAATCAATAATATTCTATGGCATAAGTTCTACAAGATTTTCAAACATTGTTATATTTCAAATCAACTGCAAAACACGTAAAATATATGATGAAGTATTAGAAACTGAATAATTCATTAATTATTTTGGCTATAACTTTAACCTTGATATGTTTACAGTATGATTTTTTTTTTTTTTTTTTTTTTTTTCAATAATTGTATATTTCGAAAAGAAATTAGTGAGAAGTTTCATATTTAGGATTGTGTGGTTGTATTAAATACATGTTTTATAGTTATTATGCTAGTTTTTTTAAATGATTTTATCTCACAGTACCCAGAATATATATATATATATATATATATTCATACTTACATAGATAAATTAATCAGAAAGAATCATCATATGGTTCAATATCTCTCTTGATACATATATATATATATATATATATATATATATAAATAACGAGAGGGAGAGAAAGAGAGAATTATTACTTATAAAAAAAAGTTGAAAATCAATTCATGTTGGTTCAGGTTTACTTTTTTATTTTTTTTATTTTTTATTATGATGTAAACACACTGCCTATAGGCTTTTAGCTTGTTCTTCTTATTTTATCTTATCATCCATTCCTATTTTTTTAATCAAAATATTTTCACTTATTTATTGTTATTAAAGAAATTTATTTACTTTTGAGGAAATTTTTAAAACTTCAGTAGAGGAAGTTCTTGGAATAATATCATACATTGCTAAGATATTGATAAGATCTTATTTTAGTTTTTAAGAAAATTTTCTTTTCTTTGAAATAATACAGATTTTGAAAGAGTTGTTTTTACTGAGTATTGATGAGGACGTTATCAATGGTATTCAAAGAAGAATTCATTTTTTAAAAATTATCTAGTGTGATGCTTGTTTATTTTGTTTAAGACTAAATAATAAATTCTTGAGTTTTAGGTTTTGAGCATTATAAATACATCGTTTCAACTACATATGATACATTCAAATGAAAGACGTTTTTTATTTTATATATCTAAATAAAAATTTAAATTCTAAGTATAGCTTCAAATCTTAACATTCTTTTAATGTCTTATTTTCTCAAAAAAGGTTCTGACCAAATCTTGTTGATCATATTTTCCGTTTATTTTGAAATAAGTAAAATTTGTGAGATTTTATATTTTAAAAAATTACTCCAACAAAAATTCTTCCTTAATTTTTTAGTTTTTTAAAAACTGAAAATTTAAATTCTTTGTTATCATATTATTTTATTCATATCGTGATGCATTTTTATGTGATATCACTCAAAATTAATTGAGATACAATTTTATGTCATATGATTTTATGATTTTGAGATAGATAAATTTTTATTTTTATTTCTACCAAGGTTTATCTTATGTTAGGATATTCAAATTGTAGCTTAAAATAAAGGTCTACAATGAGGTGATAATCCAATTATTCTTAGTTTTCACACTTTAATTTAAATTAATTATGTCTCCTTCATTTGATATGGAGTTATTTCATCTCTGCATAAAAAATTTACTTTATTAAATCACCTTTTGTAAATTTATACTTCAATCTTTCACAAAAATTTTGAACCTTCTTTTATGTACTAAAATATAAGTATGTTATCAAAACTATCCTTATGCTCTAAAAAAATCAATATTTTTAAAGTAGTTGCCTAAATCACACTTTTGAATACAAATTGTGAGGTCCTATAAGAGTTTTTTTTATGAATATTTTTGTGGATACATGTACGTAAAAATATGAAAGAATCCCATGAATATATATATATATATATATATATTTATATGTATATATTCAAATATATTTAAACTTTTAAATAAATATATGTTTTTTTAAATTCTATTTTTTTAAGTCCAAAATGAATCATATTGTGTTGTAGTATAATCATCTTTGTCTGTAATACTATCTAAAAATGTATGATTTTTGTTTATCTTATTACCAATACAAATCATGTTAGATTGCTGAAAAAGAGACATGATAAATTAAAAATCAAATTGTTCTTTTTGAAAATAATTATATAAATATTTATTGATTTTATGATATTGTTTTAATTATTAGTTCTAATTAATACTGAGGTTCGATAATAATCTTTTGAATTTGGCAAGTTAAATTAAAAAATTATATTACTTCTTACACTAATTAAAATTTTAAATTTTTATCAGTAATAAGATTTTATCACAAATCATCATATTATAAAATTTTAAAAAAAATTATAAATTCCATTCATATTTAAGTACATGTCTTATCCATTAATATTATTTTAATGCTTTTATATGTATGAAGTAAGTACATATCTTTATTCATATAAACTCTTTTAATATTGTAAATGGTTTGAATTTGTTTAAACCAATTTAGCTATTGTTGGATATGATTTGAATTAGTTTGGTGTTGCTTTCTAACTAAGTTTAATTAAATTCGAATTGATTTAGAATCTATTCAAACAAATTTGATCTTGTAAATACATCTCAATTTTTTTTTATATTTTATATATGGCTTTTAAAATTTGTAATTTTTGTACAAGTTCAAAGTCTATTTTTTTAGAAATTATAATTATTATCATTAGTAAATTATATTTAGATCTAATATTTAATTTTCATAAAATAAAAATAAGATTATTTTATTACTTGAAAAAGATAATTAAGACATAGATGTCATATTATCATTCATAATCAAAGGCTCTCTTTAGAAGCCACTTCCTAGTGTCAAAAGCCAAACATTTGATTACAATGGCAAGGCGCCTTCTTACATGATGCTATAGTCAATTAGACAATACATACATTGTTTTATTGCAATTAATATACAAGTAAGAATAATAATAAGAATAGTTAAAATAAAGACTTAAATCACTTATAATTATTATAAATATCTTGTCAAATAATATATTAATAAATATGTGATATTTGTACTTGATTAAGAAAAACTTTTGCATTAAGGTTTTATCTGTATTGACACTGAATGGAAATACAATACAATAGTAGATTTTGCATTCAATGAAAAGACTCATGCAAATAACGTAAAATAAAATAAATTTTTCAACATGTTTATCTGTTTTTGATTGATAAACTTGATGACTAATTTTATTATGTTTTATTCTTTGGCTAGAGCATCAAATTCCAACTTATACCACAATTCTTAATCTTATTATAAAGTTGTAAAAATTAGAAAAAAAATGTATGTAATTGATTGAAGAAAGATGTGGAAAATTATAATAACAATGTAACAATTGATGTAAACTAAGGATACCTGGTTGTGATTGAACAATATTTTATCTTCAATAATTTCATCAATGTATTGCATTTACATTTTGTTGAAAATTTAGCTCCTCACCTAAAAAAGCTGATTTTGGATATATATAGACATTTTCTTATTTTAGTATATACATTGATTATTGATAATGGTAGCACCACATTGACAAATGTCTCTAAGATAATATTTATTTTTTAATAAAATAGCTCCAAATTAATTGTATTTTTAATGGAACAACGCTGACATACAATTTACTAAAATTATTATGAATTATCATTAAAAACTTAGTTGGAAATAGAAGATTTCTATAGCTTCTAATTGTCATTTAAAGTCTTCAAAATGTTAACATTTTTTTCAATATATTCTACTATTAGCATGATTATTTGTGTTTATTTATTTATTTTTATTATCTTATTATTGCTTATGTCAAGAAAAAATGGTTACAATAGATTGTTCACACCTACACACACAATGATGTTACCAAAAGTTGTTTATTATAAGATGAGTAAGTATAAGAAGTTATTTGTTGTTGTAAAGTTCAACTTGTTGTTTTTCTTGTTTTCTGTATTAAGCCATTTAAAAAAAATTGATATCTATCAAGACAAAATTAAGAAATTTATTTCTAATAAGTTTTTTAAGACATACAAGATTGCTTATTGGACCAACCTCATGTTATTCTTGACTTGCACTAATGTCTTAAACTACTAACAACAACAAGACAACTTTTTGTTTTTGTACAACAAATTTTCTTCTTGTGCATAATTTACTAAAGAAAAGTAAATAAATAAAATTCCATTTTAAAGTCTATTGTTTATTTTTTATTTTATTTTATTTATTTTATTTTTTGATGTTATGAACATTTTTGAGAAAAAATGGATAATTTTTTTATTTATTAAATAGATCTGTCAAATTAATTATAGTTTCTATTTGGAATTTATGTCAATCATGTTAGGATTGGATTTGAAAGACTTGATATTTAAAATTAAAAATAAATAAATCTGAATTTTCTTCATCTTACTTTTTGGACATATTTGAATAAAATATTTAAATTGGATTCAATTTTGCTAATGTTGTAACAATGATACATCTACAATTGTATCATCAATACACTATGCAGTATATATTTTTTACAGACCTTTTGTTTTCATCTCTTCTTCTACCACTATCAATGCATAAGTCATTAAAATTCATGGATGCAACTTTTGGAGACTAGCAAATTAAACCATCCAAGGGCTCAAATACCTGTATTCAGTACTTTTCTCCCAGTATGTATGCATTTAGTATTCACACATTGGGGAATCTGACAAGTTGGTTTCTGTGCATGTACACCTGCCCAGGCAGTGTTCTTTGCAAAGGCGAAACTTAACCTTCAGAGCAATACACACACGAGAGAGAACAAAAGAGATTAATTAAATTGCCGGAAAAACAAAGACTAAAAACAGTGGCGTACGCCAAATTGTGGCCGACACCAAGTTTTTGTCATCCTGGAATGAATGGGAGAAGGGGGGGAAGTTGGATCTGAAGACCTTCAGACTCTGTTCACTTGTGTCATGGAACGATCTAGATTGATAAATTCAACTCTTTGCAATTTCTATCTGTTTAAAAGCCTCATGATCTTGCTCACTAAGGGAATGCTCCCTAAGATAATTACTAAGGAAAAATCACATTGCAGGTAGCCTGGTGGTTGCATCCTCTCGAGCTTTCATGGTTGTTCCCGCTTTGCCTGAGCGTTTGTAATCTCTTATCTGTGGACACAAAACTCAACCAAGATAGAACCCAGATTGTATTAACACATTGTCTTCTATCCGGCAGAACTTCAATCCAAAAGATATCCATAAAATCCACGCTCAATTGAATCAATCGATCCTGGGATGAAAAATTGCTGTGATATAAACCTCACACCAGAAATCAATGAAGTTTTATTATCAACCATACGTGTCGTCACTCATGATATTGAAGCTCTACAAGTCGCTCTTACTCAAACCACATGAATAAATTAATAGAAGATAGGAAAAACTTGTTGGAATAAAATGGGCCATATATGAGAAAGAGGAAATGGCATATTGAAAGGTATTAAACTTGTGATTACTTCAATTTAACGTCTTCTGTCAGTTTTTCATGAATTTCCCGAATTATCACTTATCCGAAATCTCCCACCGTAGTGGTGAGCTGAATTAGCCTAAGATGTTTGATGAGTATTGTAGATTGCGATTTCAGGAAATGGATCGACTCATGTGAGCAAAGATCAAGACCACCTGCTTACACTCATACCATTTAGACAGCTACTACTACGTCTTTTAATGATACGGCTGTCAAGCAATAAAGATACTTCAAGCGTACAGGATAACATACCAACTTCGCGTAGTATTTTTGCGCATGAGTGCGAACTTGGGTGGAACTGCGTGTGCCTACGAACTTGGCAATAGCAGCAAAATCTGTTCCAAATCTGCGGATTAACAGGGTGTAATGAATCAGTTATATACAGTTCATTTGTCTACAGATCCTGAGCAGCTTTTTTACATCAATCTCTTGTAGTAATGTAAATCTTCGGCCGAATCTTCTTGTTTTTTTTTGCATGGTACTAGTGGATCTCACGTTTTAAGAGCTTTTTTGAATCTTTGACGCTCTTCATTTGTCCAATATCTACTTTCAGAAACTTGCTGCATTCAAAGTCAGAGGGGAATTAATCAACTTCCTCAATACCACGAATTAGTTTTCTCTTCTTTCAGCTCTATTGTCATATCTAAACAATCTAGGTAAGACGAATAGTTTCAGAGTTCACTTGCACAAGCAAAGTAACACATGCGGTAATAAATTTCCAAATATGGAACCTACCTTACAAGATTCTAGACCTCCAGTGACGCCAAGCAACCGGATAACCAAGATTGTCAAGTTAATCCAGCAGCATGAAGTAACACAACGACATGACCTTCCGTGTCATTATGCAAAGCAAATTGACCAACACCTTGAAATAGATATGACATACATACTTTGGTATCAGGAGAGGAAGTTTCGCGATGTTCCTGAGCTTTCAACACCAAAATCTGCAAGAACCATCAAAACCGCCGAAACTGTTTCAGCTTCTACCGAATGTGCAATTGAAACGAAATCCTACACTATGAATCATCAGATTTCTGTTCGTGTTAATTGCATTCTCTCGCTAGATGACATGTTTTCGATTTTATGAAAGAAGATAGTAGCGAATATCTGCTGTCAAAGGAGATTCACTATTGAAACTTAACAATTCACATGCCAGATGGACGGACAAAAGACATCTATAATCATCTCTTCCAATGTTCAGTAGCCAAATCTAACTGGATGTCATATTATGCTGTCATGAAGCCCTCCTACAACTTGCATAACCCGCAGTCAATTGATCTAGTGTTAGATAAGTGTCTTGCTTTACCTTCAATAATATTATTCAAACGTGGACCAAGATCATCTAAAAACTGCCAGGTCAAGAAGTTTCGCACAGTGTGCGTAATATGAAAACCTCTTTCGAATCCTTAGAACCCGCTCTCGATGCAATAATCAGAAAGCATCAGTCAACCTATGCAAACTGATCAATATAACCTTTTTCTTGGCTTGCTCCAATTCCTTCTCCAGATGCTCCAGTTGCTGCAATCCCAAAGAGTCCATGTTCTGCAGACAATGCTCGGGAATCATAGACTTGACCTTCCTGCTGGACGCAGGCGCCAGCATTACGCCGCACTGATCCATTCAACAAATCCGCCACACCTCTACACTCAACCTTCAATCTGTTGATCCAACACAAAGTCTACAGACCATCTATCAACACAATCATAAAGCATTCAGCCTCCTCGTCGAACGAAAGTATCCTCAATATATAAAAATATGTCACTTTCCTCCGAACTGACTTTACTCAAGCACGAATTTCATCATACACCCTCTCCCGCCAACGTCGCAAACCTGATCAACACCGCCGACGACCGGAACAATGAAATCAATCTTAACAATCCTAGCAATCAGCTTTCACAGAAAATCCTCTCCGCACTCGTACCACGCTAAGCGCAGCATAAAATAAATAAATACAAATAAAGCGTAGCTAAACGAAGATTTCATCATGAAAAAAAAAAAAAAAAAAAAAAAAAAAAAACGAAAAACGAAAAACGAAAAAAGAAAAGAAAAAAGAAGGGAGAAAGAAAATTACACAAGACCAAGACAAGAGTGAGAGGCGCAAGTTACAGTACTGATGGTGAGGAGCAATTACGAGGCAGAAGAAGCAGCGGCAGCAGCTGCACAGATCTGGCGAAGGAGGTGAAGGAAGCCTGGTGCCGCGGGCAATGGCAGAGCGACAAGACGACGCCAGACGGCTTGACTTGTGCGAATTGCTTTGCTCAGCCCCAACCCCCCCCCCCCCCCCCCCATGGCCGCCCTCTGCCGTAACTGCCTTCGTCCTCAACCGTCTTCCACCGCGGTCCGCGTCTTTGGGCCGTCGGATGGGCGATAGCCTCACACGTCGGGATTTCACGGGCTTCAGCTGGCAGCGGCCATGGGGCCCGCGGGGGATTCGTGGCCCCATTCCGGCTTCGCGCGATTTTTCGTTCGTGTTGAGATGGATGGATGAACGTCCATTCCACATCCTCATCGCATTCTTGGATGAATGCGGAGATGACAACGTCACTTTTACATGAGTTTCGTACATTCGTTCAATTTGACGGGTTGCCAATTAAATAAAATGGTTGTTCAATGTAGTGCATCATAAAGTTCTTAATATTTTTAATATTTCATGATTGATTTTATTTAGATAAATTATCAAATGAAGTTCATTAACATTATTCAATTTCTTATGCTAGATCTATTCCATATCATATTTTAGAGTAAAATTATATCTTATATTTTACTTTTTTGAAATTTAAATTTACACTTTAATATTGTTTTTTTTAAATTTTAGATATCTTAAATTAATCAATATTATAAAGTAAATAATTAATTATTATTTTTTTTCAAAATATCAATCTATTATTTTATTTCATTCTGTAAATATTTGTAATATTCTTATTATATATCATTGAACTTAGTATTTAATATTGATACAAGATTTTGTATTTTTACTACAATATGATTTAACTGTGAAACTTTTCATAAAAAATCTAATTACAGCTATAATTTAAATAGAAAAAATATGATAATCTAATTATATAAATATAAAATCAGGTAAACATAGACATATATTTTGTTAAAATACTTTAGATATTTTTTTTTAAAATATTCTTATTAGAAATATTGACAAAAACATCGACCAAAATATAATACATATATTTAAATCTTCTCCTTTTTTTACTATTACATTATAATTAATGACATAAATAAAATAAATAAAACATACTTTAAAAAATATATAATACAAAAATATTCCTAATAAATCATGTATATATATATTATTTTTATTTATGCAACACCAAAAATTAAATAGAATATTAAATAAAAATTTACATATATATATATATATATATTTTAAAAAATAAAAAAATTACATAAATTATTAAAAATTTAATTACAGAAAATTTATATATATATATATATATATATATATACATAATCCATTGATATAAATCTTATAGTTTAAGTTTAAAGTATATTTAAAATTTTATATATATAGAATAAATTTATTAAAAGATAAATAAATACTAATTTACCTAAAACTTTCTTTTACAAGTTATTAATCTATTATAGAAGAAAATTTGGATATAATATAAGGTGACAAAGAAGCCTTTTGATTGGTTCCAAAGAAAAAAATATATTATCATAGATATATAATATGGGAGATCAAACAAAAAATTGAACAAAAGAATTTTAAGAAGAAAGCTAGTAAGAACTTGATTGAACTAGTTGAGTTTAATATCAACTCCAAGAAAGATGAGCTAAAGGTCCAAGACATGTATTGCTAAGAATGAGAATCTCCTCAGCCTCAATTTTAATATATATAAGGTATTAGGAAGCTTCTCGATGTTGTGATGTAATATGACTAATAGGTAAAAGGGATAAAGAATATATTATATAATAGAAGATTGTACTTCAAATATTGTAGAAAATTATCTTAGAAAATAGACAATAGTCCAAAAGAAAGTAGAACTAAAGGTCTAAATGCTACCTTTTTACAAAGTATGCTTCTACTTACTTTGTAAGTTCATAGATAAAGCAAAACAAGATAGATTAGAAAAATAAAGAATATAAGCATATGTAGAAAAAAGTTAGGAGTTGATTGGAATAAAAATTAACTCAAAAAGGCAAAATTTGATACTCAAAGAGGAACAGTTATTAACGTGGATCAAAATCAAACTCCAAGACACAAAATTGAGCATGCTCAATAACTTGGAGGTTCTTTTGCAGATCAAAGAGTGGAATTTGAGAGTAAACTTGATAGGATTTTTTTGAGAATTTTATGAGGGAAATGAGTATGTAATGACTTTGCAAGAGCTTTGCAAAGTCATAGTTGTTTTGCATGACTCTGGAATTTGTAAAATAAAAAGGGTATTACGTTTTGGAAAATTTCGTCACTTCAGTAGTAGATCTATAATTCAAATTTTGATGACTTATGAAAATAGTTGTCTAAAGTGTATTCTACAAGTTTGAGCTTAATCAAACAATTTAATTGAAGGCTATTGAATTTCAAGTAGGTTGAGATCTTGAAAATTGGACTTTAAAAGGGTGTTAGGGTTTTTAAGTTCTTTAGCAATATACTAATTGGATTGAGATAAAATTTGTATCTAAAGGTAATAGACTTTATTTCTTATATAAATGTGAAATTTGAGTATAATTGAATAGTTTAATAAGGAGATATTGGTATTGAAAAATCAACATTTAGATTAAAGTATGAGGCCGGTCAATACCCAAGTATAATTTAGGGATTTTCTTTCATTAAGTAAGTGCAATTATCTTCAAATTTTGTGTACTTGTTGCTAATTCAGTTGTTGATAGGTGTTTGAATTTTTAAGAAAGATCAATAGTTCAATTGATAGATATTGAGGTTCTAAACTACACTTGAATTAGACTGAGTAGGATTACAATTTGGTTTAGGATCTAATGTTTTATCTAGGATTTGGTTTAGGTTTTAGGATTTTTTTAGGATTTGATTGAATTCTGTTAGGATTTCAACTAGAATTAAATTAAAAATTGATTGAGATTTATTTAAGATATATTTGTGATTATTCTAATATTTTTTAGAACTTCTTAAAGATTCTTTTAAGATTTATTGTCGATATTTTTTCAACTCTTTTAAGATTTTTATTGTTTCTTTTGTAATTTCTTTAAGATTTCTTTTGAATTTGATTAAAATTTTTTTAGCATTGTTAAGGTTTAATTAAATTTTATTTAATATTCTATTAAAATTAAGTTTTTGTTGTTGCAATTTCCATTCTATCTTCCACAATCAGGTGCCTAGTGTACTCTGGAGCAAGACTTTATGTAATACAACATCGAGAAGTTTCCATATTATTTGAAGGTGAAATAATCCTAAGAAGCTTCTTAGATAACTTTTTAATTTTCTTAGAACTATTTAGAATTTATTAAAATATTTTAAGAACCTTCTAAAATCTTTTAAAATATTCTAAAAATCTTCTAAAACCTCTTATTAAAATATTTTAAAAATATTTAAAAACTTGATAGAATATTATAAAAATATTTCTAAAATCTTCTTATTGGATGTTCATAATATCATCTCCTCTTGTAATTATGAGTTTCATGGAGAACATTGATTTTATATTTACAATAGAAGAAGCAAAGCTAGAGTATCATCTTTGAGATATTTTATTTTTTGAATTAATTATAGCCTAAGCATTTTCTCCTTGAAGAAGGTCCAACTTCATCTTGAGAATGATCTTATCAAGGTTGGAAGTCTTAGAACAGTTAATGTGGTAGTAATAATAAAGAAAGCTCTAATACTAGCTCTATTTTAAGATTCATGATTTAAAAACTCTCCAATTCAATGTATTGGATCATAAATTGGATACACTAAATTCTAAGGTTGTTGTGAGCAATACGTGTTGTCTTTGTTATATATAATATTTTAGTAGCAGCTTCATAAAAAAATCATCCTAAAATAGGTTTAGATTTTTGGAGATAGCATCAATGAAATTCTTGTACCTTTTGTAATATAATAACTAAATTTTTTATTGGTTTCCATGTAAACTCATTAATATCATAGCCATGCTAATAAAAAAAATATTCAAACTTACCTCTTATTTGCCAAGAATTAAGGATCTTTTCCACTTCATATTTTATATGATTATTTATTTCAATGCAAGGGGATGATGGTTGTATTCTTCTTAGAATAATTTATTTTGAATAAGATTCCTAAAATAGAAATATAAAAGACTAGATATATTTTTATAGATGTGAATAATTTCAACTAATAATCCATAAAATTGATTTGCTTTTGAATACAAAAATTGACCCAATCTTTGATAGTCCAACTTATTGCAAGACGGATTCGTCTAAATATTTTGTCAAAGAAGCCATACTTTATTTTTAATTTGAAAAGAAAGAATTTTTTTTTCTAAATTTATTTAAAGATGCTTTGTAAGAATCTTAAACCACCTATAAATGGAGATTCAAACTTATTTGGAAATATAATAATTTTTTTACAAGATCTTTAATTGTTGGATTTTTAACTTTTGATGTATCTAACAAATAAAGCTTAAGATAATAATTATAATTAGTATAAAATGGTATCTACTAAGTGAAAGTATAAAAAATATTATTATATATAAACTTTACTAAAAATAAATATGAGGTCTAATCATATTATTGTTACTTAATGCTACATTGTAATTACTACTCTAAAACTTAATTGACTTATTTTATTTGGCCATTGGTTTGAAGATAGAAGACAAAAAAAAGTTTGATATCTATTTTTAGTTTTTTAAAAAAGAATTTTCAAAAATTTGATATAAATTGAGGTCCTTAATAAAAAATGATGTTATCAGGTAGACCATGATATCAATATATATTATCAAGAAAAAACCTTGCCATTTCTTCTTTGAAAATTACCTTTTTATATAAGTCAAAATATGCCATTTTTGTAAGTCAATCCGCAATAATATAGATGGCATCAAATATAGCCGATGCTAGCAGATTAATAATAAAATCTATTGTTATTGAAGACCATAGTCACTTCAAAATTGATAGTAGTAGTAGAAATCTATAAGGATGATATCAAGAATTTTTGGATCTTGAACAAATGTCCCACAAGAAGACAAAGTCTTTTGTGGTTTTTTATATTTGATGCCACCAAAATTTTGAGGGATAAGCTTTAATATTTTGTTAAATTTAAAATGTCTTAAAATTGGAAAATCATGAGAAGATTGAAGAATATGAAGTTATATTGATCCTTTTGGAATGTATAAAAAATATTCAAAACATAAAAGATCTTCTATGAACTTAAACTTGTTGTTATTAGGACACTACTTCACATTACTAAGTAATGAATTTTTAGCTAATACTTCACAAATTTATTCAAAACAACTTGAATCAACAAGTATAATTATAAAAGTAATACAAAGACAAAATTAGTTTGACTTCAACAAAGTAATACATTATTGATCTAATGCTGCTTCTTTGATCTTTAGAACAAGATATGATCTCTTTGATAAAGCATGTGATAGTTCTTGTTACTTTTTAATCAATATTTAATCAAAAAATCAAAACAAGATAATGACATATTTCAACGAGTTTGGAAATAATTCAAAATCCAAGTTGACATGAAATATTTTAAGTTTTTATAATTTGTATATATAATCAAAGAATGTTTAACATCTTCCAACAAATAATGCCATTCTTAGAAAGAGTCTACAATTGCATGAAGCTCTTTAATGTGAATGTCATAATTGATCCTTGTAGCTGAATTTTTTTTAGAATAGAATGCAATTGGATTGAACTTTCCATCATTTTTTATTTGTGATAGTACAACTATTAAAGCAAAGTTAGAAGCATCAAACTCCAAATAGAAAGCCTTTGTAAAATTTGAATGCATTAAGATTAGAATTTTAGTAAAAATTACCTTCAAATCTTAAAAAAACTTTTGCACCTTAGGTCTCTATTCTAATTTATCTTTGGATGTCTATTGAGTGAGAGGAATAGTAATTTGAGAGTAATTCTTGATAAATATTTAATAGAAATTAAAAAAATCCAAGGAGGTAATGTACATCTTGTATTGTCTTAGAAATTTTTCACTTACTTATAGCTTAAACTTTCTTTGGATTTATTAATAAACCATTATTGGATATGATATATTCAAAAAAATTCTACTTTTAACTAATAGAATATATATTCTTTTAATTTGGCATATAATCCTACATCTTGTAAGTTTTATAAGATTAATCTTGCATGTTCTTCATATTCTTAACAATTCTTAGAATAGATTAAGATATCATTAAGATAGCAAACAATAAATTTATCTAACCATTTTCAAAAAATATCATTCATCAAATACTGGAATATAATTGGAACATTTGTCAATCCAAAAGGCATGATATTATATTCAAATATCCATACCTTCTCTAAAATGCTATCTTCCATTCATTTCATTCTTTAATCTACACCAAATTATATGTTCTATGGAGATTTATTTTGATATAGATCTTTGTTTGATCAACTTGCTCCAAAAGTCTTAATATCAATGGTAATAGATAACAATTCTTCATTGTTATTTTGTTGAGGCCGTAATAATCAATAGACATTTACAAAGTTTTATCTTTTTTCTTTACAAAAAACATTAATGCACTTGCTAGAGATTTAGAATATTGAATAAAGTTCTTTGCAAGATTTTTGTTGATATAATCCTTCAATATCAAAAGCTCATTTTGTAATAGGTTGTAGATAGTAGTTGAGCCTTTTCGTGAAGATAAATTGCATAATCATATAATTGATTATCTACCAATAAGTCAATATTCATTTGTTTTGAAGACATCTTGAAACTCCTTATAATACTTTGAGATAGCTATTAGTAAGCTTGCTTCTTCACGAGCTGGAGTTGCATAAATGACTAATGACATTTTTTTCTTAGCTATCTTCATATGAACCCTTACTCCAAAAAATAAAGGTTTTATTGTTAATAACTTCTTGATAGATTTTGCACAAAGAGATTCTATAGAAAAATCAATCTTATAAAACCTCCAATCTATAAATAAATTATATCTTTTCAACCACAAATAATAAAAATGGATGGGATTTTAATAATATTGAATACTATTTTATTATTATAGCCCTCAAATGATATTTTTAGTAGTATGGTTTTATGAATAATATTACTTAAAAATATCTATTAATTCTATATGTACAAGTTTTGACTTTTGTATTAAAAGAATTTTATGAAATTTGAAAAATTCTTCATTTAAAAAACAAGCCAATATTCTTAAATCTAATAAAGCGTTTTTTTTGAAGTTTTTGTGGATCAAGAAATAAAGATACAATAAAACAACAAATAAGTTAGATAAAACAAGAGAGACCTTAATGAATTTGAAGTATTGAAATGTCCAACTATATAGTTTCTATAATAATTGGGCTTCTTTATTTTTTCAAACTATTTCAATCTTTGTCTTTATTATATGTTGTTTCTTTGGACAATTTTCATATTTTTGGCCTTCTTTACTATAATATAAGCATAAGCCTTGTTAAAATTGATGCTTCTTCTCTTCTTTTGTAAGATGTTTGAATTGTATTGTATTAATTTGTATCTTCTTAGCTTTGGAATGTAAAATTAATGTATTTATTGAAGCAATAGAGTACAAATTTTCAATACATTGCTTTCTCAAAGTCTAAGAACATTGTTCTTAATGACATTGAAATAGTTGATTTTTTTACTTCATAGCTTGGCTCATAGTTTTATTGAGTATTTAAAGTTTACATAATGATAATAATAGATCTTTCACATCATCTCTTAATTTTCAATAGAATTGACTAATTGCGCAAAATTATATACATAAATTGACTCATAAAATAAATCTTTGTTGTCGTCCATTGGTCCTTGTTATGCTTTCAAAATATCTCTACAAATGATTCTAAAAAAGCTTCAAAGTTGCTTAAGTTTAGAGATCTCTTTTCAAATAAAGGAACAAATCAAGATAAGATTTGTGTCAAGGATAAGAACTCAATAAAAGCAAATAAACAAGCGAGACTTTTTTTCAAAGAAATATGACAAAATATGAATAAAAAAGTATATATATTAAAAAAAAAATTGAAATAGCTATTGCTAAAAGACAAGAAAATCAAAGACTCTTGAAACTAGACTAGAAGCAAGAAAAGAATTAAAAAGAATAAAGAAGGCTTTATTCTTGCCTCTATATATACTATCTACCTAGGAGCTACATAGCCACATTCTATAAAACCTCTAAAATATATTGACTTTACATGATATGTATCTTAACTTGCAATGTAAGTTTTTTATATGTGCACTATATAGTTAGCTTGTTCTACAAGCTACCAATACATATGATATATGATTAATATATTGAATAATTTTCTAAGCTATTAATTAACTACAAACACATGTAAAATCAAAGAAACATTGATGAAGCTTCTAAGACATTTTTCTAGAAGATGTTATAAAATTAATCTATTTTTACTTACTTCTATCTATTCATATTATTTAGATAATAATTAAAATAAATATATGTTTGTAAAATTATCCTTCTTCTAGAGACAAGTTCTACAAGGAGTGGTGATTACATGTTGATAAAATCTAAAATGCAGCAAATTATATTTACCACGTTCTTTGATCTTTATTTCTTTAGAAGATAGTTGATAGGTACTCTTAGCCATCAATAATGTCCCATTCTAATGTAAAAAGACCACCCTATTATTTGATTATTGTTGAGATCTTCATAACTTCTTTCAAATAAAATATTTATAATACCATCAGAACCCATTCTTATCTCCAATAAAATCACCGAATATCAAGACTCTCTTCTTAAGTTGTGATATCAAATGTTTTTTATTTCACCATCTATTTGAGGAAGAACATATTATTCTTAAAGGTCTTCATTTTTATTATATCATCTTGAAGGTTGTAATAATCACAATATTTCATTTAAATAAAATATTTTAATCTAAATCGATATTGCGTCAAATTTAAGACCTCTTTTATCTTGCATTCTTGATTGTTATCCACTTATATAAGAGACAATGATATTTGTCTTCTTCTGAAGATATTCACTATTTTATATAATTTCAAAAGAAATACATGAAATATGGGATGAATTCTCATAGACTTGTGTAGCTGTAATTAATAAGTAATTAGATTGACTTGTTCACAAATAAGAAATGGTCCAAGTTTATGGTAATTCAACTTGTCACAAGAGCAAATAGTTTTAATATTATACTAAAGTAATCATACCTTATTACTATTGTGGAAATGAAGTTGTTTCTTGTAATAGGCATTAATCTTGTTTTTTTTCTTGTTGTTCTTGAGTCTTTTTTAATTGCGCCTTCATTGTTGTATGTAGCTCAGATAAATAATCTGCCAAATCTTTTGCTACTAGATTATCAACTTTTGAAAAGTCAAAAGTATTAAATTATATGTAATAATCATAATTAACAAAGAAAAGTGTTTTTTGCATAGAAAAATTTATCATGTTACTATAAGAAAATTTTTCCAATGGCAAAAGAATTGTCTATTCATTTTGTTGGTAATTAATGGTATATGTCAAATATTACTCCAAAATCTAATTTACATACTCTAATTATCCATCAATTTGAAGATAAAAAGTTAAAGATAGTTTTATGTCTATATTAAGAATCTTAAAAAGTGTTCTCCAAAATCTTAATACAAACTAAGTTCTCCTATTCAATATAATATTCTTAAGCAAATCATCATAGCGATAGATGTTGTCAAGGAAAAACTTAGCTGTTTCTTTACTTGTGATAGATTTTGTACATGATACAAAATGTTCCATCTTTGTGAAACAACTTATTATCATGAATATAGAGTCATAAGAACCTTAGACTAAAAGATCCATGATATAATCTATAGAAATAAAAGACCATGGTTTTTTTGGAATTGATTATGATTGAAGAAGTTTATAAGATCAATGACAAGGAGTTTTTGATCTTAAATAAATATCACAAGATTGTACAAAATCTTTAACTGCTTTCCACATTTGAGACCATCAAATATCCTTAGATATTAGTTCCAAAGTCTTATTGTACCTAAAATGCCATATTCCTAGAAAGTTGTGATGAGCTTGAAAAATATATAATTGACATTTTTTTTGTAGAATATATAAATGTCCTTCAAAATATAGTAGATTGTTTTTAAATTCAAACTTAAAAGTATCATGAGACTTTGAAGGATTTTTCTTAATATCCCAAATAAGAGGATCAAAAGACATACTTGACTTAACTTTTTTAATGAAAGTTGAATCAATAGTTAATGTTGATTTTATTGCTCAAAAATAAAAAATGCTTTGGCTTCAAGAAAATTGTTTGTTGTTAATAAAAAGTGGCATATCCTTCTTTTGATGTAAATTGAGATTGTGTAGAAAGTTTATCTAACAAATTTTATTATTTTTTTAATTAATAAATGATCTTCAATTCAAATCTTAACAACCATATGCTACAGTGGGCTTAACAACAATTTAAAATATGTCTTGATATGAAATAATCAAGGTTCTTATAATTTGTATATACTATAAGTAGACTAAGAGTGCTTTATAAATAATGGCACCCTTTTTAAAACAAATCCATGATTGCAAGAAGTTCTTTGTTATGGATCTTGTAGTTAATCTCGGCTACTGAAATGTTTTTGAAATGAAAAGCTATTAAATGAAGTTTATTATCTGTTTCTATTTATTACAATACAACACCTAAAAAAAAGTCTCATATATCTAATTCCATAAAAAATGGCTTATAAAAGTCAACACCAGACAAGATTGATATAGTAACAAAGGTTGTCTTCAAAGTTTCAAATCCTTCTTTTGCTTCTTGATTCCATTGAAGTTTTTTTTTTACAAGTCAAATGTGTAAGTGGATTTGCAACTTAAAAGAAGTGTATGATGAAGATCGAATAGTAGTTGGAAAATTTCAAAAAACATTAGACAGCTTTTATTATTTATGAAATCTTTTAATCTATAATAATTTGAAATTTTTTAGTATCGATCATAAATCCATCATTTGAAATAATATATTTTAAGAAGTTGACTTGAGTAGTGTAAAATATATATTTTATTATATTGTCATAGAATCTTACATCTTTTAATTTTTTTAATACATGACAAATATATTTTTTTATGTTTTTGGAATAGATTAAGATGTCATCTAGATAATAGATAATAAAATTATCTAAAAAACTCTCAAAAAACATCATTCATTAGATATTAAAAAATTATTGGTATATTTATAAGTCTAAAAGGCATGACGTTATATTCAAAATATCCGTACTTAGTTCAAAATGCAGTCTTTCATTCATCTCTTTTTTTGATGCGTACTAGATTGTATGCCCTTCATAGATTTATTTTTATATAAATCTTATCTTGATTCAACCAATCAAAAAATCTAAATATTAATATTAGCAGGTATTTGTTCTTGATGGTGATATTGTTGAGTCTTTAATAATTGATACACATCTACAATAATCCATCTTTTTTCTTTGCAAATAAAATTAAAGCTCCTATTAGAGATTTCAAATGGTGTATGAAGTTCTTTGCTATATTTTTTTTACTATAGTCTTTGAATTTAGCCAATTTATTTTGTAGATTAGTCCAAATGGTAGTTGAGCTCTTTATTGAAGGTCAATTGAATAGTCATAGGGATAATGTTTCAAAAGTATATCTATATTTTTCTTCTTAAATATATCTTTAAAATCTTAATATTGACTAAAAATACTATTTAAAGTATTTCTATCATTAAAAATAAATGTGGTGTAAATGACACAAGGTGATCATTCTTTTGTAGCATGTAAGAAAGTTTTTATGTCTACAAATATAGGTTTGGTTATACTAGACATATGATTTTCTACTTAATTAATTATACTCTTAGTTATTCTTTCAGAAATGTCAAGACTACAAAAAATCCAATCTATTCAAGGATTATATTTTTTTAACCATAATAGACCTAAAATCACTAAATTACAAAGAGATCAAATGATATTAATATCACAAAGCTATTATGACTATTAATTACTTCTTCTAAAAGAAATATTTCATTAATAATATCTCTAGAGGATAACAAATGACCATCTATAACTTCTACATAAACAAGTTTTGTTTTCTTTACTAAAGATATATTATTTCTTTTAACAAACTCTTCATCTAAAAATCAATCTGAGGCTCTTGAATCTAATAAGACAAAGTCTTTGTAATGTTTAGGTCCTAAACTAATATCTATTATAAAATAAGAAGAGGGTTTAAAAGAAAGAATAGGACCTTCATTAAGTATTGAGCAAGGTTTCAATCGCACCATCTCTATTATAGCTAGACAAACTTATTTTTTGACATACTATCTTCTTTGATAGTTATACTTCTCATTTTATAATTGCATCACTTCTTTAGATAATGTTGAGTAATGTGCTTTGGTTCTCAAAAATATAAAAAAAATTCTTCTTAATGATAATAAGTCTTTTCTTACTTAGTACGAGGTTTGGAACATATTACATCAATTTGTATATCTTCTAATTTTGAAGGTATGTGTTGAAAAGACATTAGTATTGCCATTAAATTATAATAAAGTTGAAGCCTACTCATGCAATTCTTATATTAAAATTCAAAAAGTCAATTGTCATACTTTATAATAAAATCAATTACTTAATTCAATATTTAAAGATCAATTTCTTTACCTTATATTGTAATCTATAAAAAAATTGGCTAATATTTGTAATATCATATCTCTTAATATCAATCTCAAGTTATTGAAATTGTAAATCATATAATGTTATAAATTAATTTTATTGTTGTAAAATATGGATCTTATTTGTTACAACATAAATTACATCATGTTTTTCATACATAGATCAAAGCTCCTTCAAAAAAGCTTCCAAATTATCTAATATTGGATCACGTTGTTCAAAAAAAGATGAAAATCATGATAATATAGAATCAAAAAATAATATTCTAATGAACTTGACTTGTGATTTTAGAATTGAATAGCTTTAGAATTGAAGTTCAATTGTCAATTGTGTTTGATTGATGAATCTTCAAAGCTTTGATTTTGTACCATCAAACTTCTTAAGTAAGGCAATTCTTGGTTTTCTAGTGTTTGAATGGTGTTCTATCATAGGAAAATGGACATGATTTGGTGTAGATGTTGAAACAATTCTAATCATTTCTATATCTCCACTTTTTGTAATTTTTTTTTTGTAGTGGTATATTAAATTGATGCATTGCAAATATTAATTTCTTCAATTGTTCTTACATTTGTATCATTATATTCTTTATTTTAAAAAACTTTTGCCATAACAATATTTAGAAAAAAAGAGATATCTAATATTGCTGAAGACAAATAAAAGAAATAACTTGAGAACAAAAAAATAATAAAAATAATATCAATTTAGAAAAAGATAATCCGCAACTTCTAATAGACTTATGTTTTATAAAAAAAAATGATAATCGACTCTTAATCAACAAAAGATAAAGCTTTGATATTATAAGTATATTCTTGCCAATTTGTCAAAGATAAGAACTTGATAAAAATAAATAAACAAGTGAGACTTTCTCAAAGAAGTATGACAAAATAGAAATAAGAAAGTATATATTAAAAAGAAATTAGAATGACTATTGCCAAAAGACAAAAAAATTAGAGACTCTTGAAACTAAACAAAAAGCAAGAAAAGAATTGACAAGAATAAAGAAGGCTTCACTTTTATCTCTATATATACTATCTACCTAGGAACTACATGGTGACGTTTTATAGGACCTTCAAAATGTGTTGAATTTGCATGATATATATATCTTAACTTACAAGGCAAGTTTTTTATATGTGTACCATATAGTTAGCTTATTCTACAAGCTACTAATATGTGTGACATATGATTAACTTATTGATGAAGTTTCTAATCTATGAATCAACTATGAACACATGTAAAGTCAAAGCAATGTCTATAAAGCTTTTAGGATGCTTTCTTAAAAGATATCATGAAATTAATCTATTTTTACTTACTTCTATCTATTCATATTACCTAGATAATAATTACAGTAAATATATGTCCGTGATAGCTTATACTATGAGCAGATTCCAACTAAATCAACTTACAACTTCTTTACTTGATAGCATTCAAGTTATAAAAAAATTATTAATTGAATTTGATTAACAAACTCTTGAAACTTAGAACATGTGTCGTCAAACTTTTTTAGAAGATTAATTTGAGGCTCTAATCAAGAATTTTATATCCTTGAAATTATGAGTTTATAAGGTCAGATACCTTAATGCTTTATTAATTCATTGCTCTTATATTCTATAATGCTAACAATCAAACTAGTTGCAATGAAAAAGATATTATGTTCAATTTTATTGACTTTGTCTACAATTGCAAAGCACGTAGATTGTTTCCATGGTTCTCTTTAAAAGAAAAGTTTTAAAATCCAATTGATTATTAATATTTTGATATAAGAGCTTTGTAAGTGGAAATATATAGAAGTCTTTATATGGACAAAGAAATATATTAAGAACACAAGAACAATGGCAAAAGATTGAAAGAGCTTGAAGAACAAGATCATATTAGAAAGAAGACAGTTCTATACAAAAGAAACTTATTTAGAAGTCCAAGCAAAAGAAGAATAAAAATATTATAAAAATAAATTTATAAATATATATATATATATATATATATATATATATTAAATTATTTAAAATTTAGCTATTTAATTCTTAAAAATTATTTTAAAGATAAAATGTAGTTTTCATTATTTTTTTATCTAAATATGTTTTTAACCATAAATTAATATAGCATATAAATTATTCATTCTCTACAATTTTTAGTTCTTTAATTCAAGTTGGACCAGTTTTACATCCAACAATAAAATGTAAAAGTAATGACTAAGTTTACAAAAAAGTAATTTCAACATAATAAAGCTCAAAAAAAATCTATGCGAAAAAGACAAAATATAAATATAATATATTAAATATTTTAATTATTCTTAATATCTAATCCATAAGTTATAACTTATTACTAGACAAATTAGTTTTAATAAATTCCATTCTATACCATTAATAAGTATTTAAAAAATATCTTAGATATTTGAAGTATAAAAGAATCAATAAAATTATACCAATGGATCTAATAATATTATGTAGTTGAAAATTATTTCCTAAATAAGTATCTATATAATAAAACAATGTAGATATAATGCAAAGAGATTAAAAATAAATAAATTAATTAATTAATTAAAAACTTATAATTAATAAAACATAAGAATGAGGAAACTAGGGAATATGGAAATAAAGTTGCATAGATGAACAAAAAAATGGATGGATGTATCAAAGATTATAGTATTCAATGGTAAGGATTTTTACTAATAAATAAATAAATAATTATATATATATATATATATATATGAACTTATTAAAGCCAAATCTCAATTTTATTGAAGCCACATCTTCCAAACAATGTGATGATTAATTTAGTCGAATGTCACTCCATCTTATGCAATGTGCTCATGATAATGACTCAATGTGGATGATGTGGATCATCATCTGCTATAAGTGCCAAAAGCAACCGGTCTTTTCTGCTCGAATTTTGTTTTTTTGATTGATACTCTCTTCATGAGTGTAAAAGGCAGCCTCATCCTCTTCTTCCACATCCCACCTTAATCTCTGTGCATATGAACTATGCATTATAGCTGAGCCTATTTACAGGCATTGAAAGGATGTAAGATGAGTAGTTGAATTGGAACATGTTGGAATTTTAAATTAGAGCTTGCAATTACATTTATATTCTTAATATTTAATTGCATAGATTGATATTGTCAAATTTATACTATTGTACAAGCGTTAGGCTTCATTGATGCATCTTTAGATTGGCAAATAATATAATGCTTGAAAAGCTAATTAATTTTTCTTAAGCAATAATATAATCAAAAAACTATTTGACATGATATCGTTCAATAGCAAACCTTTGATACTTCTATTAATAAGATTAAGTTTGTTCTATAGCTCAACTCCTTATACTCTAAGAACTTTCTAGCATTTAGTTTCTCATTATACAAAATCCTCCCAACAAAGGTTATTTGTCATGCGGCAACTTTATTTCCATTGTTGCTGAGATGGAAGAAGACCATTATTAATTGATGGATTATAAATGGCATTTTGTATACATCCACATGTGCATTGATGGCTATCTTATTTGTATAATATAAAATAATAATAGAATAGTAATTGTAATAAAGACTTGGATTTGTCTTGTTGGTGAAGATGATAGTAAATAAACTTCAAGTATTTACTTTTCCAATTATCAATCCTTATTTATGAATTAATGTTGTGTATATATATCTTCTTTCTAACATAGATTTGACAAATTTGTTATTCCAGCTCATATAAAGGCTCTCGTCTCTTTCTCCACCAATATTAATTTATTAGTTTAACTACTTCAAATACTAAGCTTCAACTTAATAGAACTTCTCTATCAATTAGAATCGCCTCTCCGGTCTTTACAAAAAGTAATATTCCAAAAGCCACCTCTTTCACACACACTCGCATTCTTCTATCAACTATAGTGGCATTTTGTGGTGCATAATGAACTATAGAAGTTTTTGCCGAATAATGATGATGGTGGAATGAAGTGACATTAGACTAAATTAATCATCACATGGTTTGGAGGGTGTGGCTTTAACAAGTCAATATATATATATATATATATATTATGCAAATAGATTTTCATATATACATTTTTAGTAATATTATTATTAATGCAAGATAGAATTAAGTTTGAAAAAAAGATTAAGTGAAATTATTTGGTAATATATATATATATATATTGTAATGATGATTGTTATAAACTAAAATATTCTAATTTATATGCACTTTAAGTATTACTATTGGTACTTAGAAACAAAGAACTTAAACAATAAAAACCAACATTGTACTACTGTCTTTATTTGATTCATTTGGAAAAATACTTTTCAATTTTCTTTTTCTTCTTCTTCTTTTATGAATCAAGTAAATATGCAATGGAATACATTTTTGCTGTAGAATAGACATTTTCTTTCAGTTATGTCTGCAAATGACTTCAATTGACAATGGAAGCCACAGTCTAGACTTGAAAATTACAAACTTTGATGAGAGAATAAGATCGACTAAAATGAACACAGTAATCAAAAAGGGAAAGAGGAAATATCTATCTGGAAGAGTCGGCGTGGATCACGACGCACCAGGGAAGAGGCTTCCACCTCAGCAAGTAGAGCCTTCTAGAAGCACCTCCCGGAGAAAAAGCAGTGTTTCCCTTGAGTCCCAACATCTTATGCTCCGCTTTTCTTCTCTTGCTGCCTCTGCTGCGGCTTTTGCTGTTGCTGGGGACAGCGCCATTTTCAGGGGACCAGGGCTCCTTCACAGCGCCGGGCGTTTACCACCTGCACCTGTACTAAGCGGCGCCTGTGTTGAATCGAAGTTCCTCCCTTGCACAACAAGTCGTTCATGGATCCGTATCACGTGTGGCGTTGTCGATACTCCTCCTTTTGCACCTTTTTCGTTTCGCTTCTAGGACCTGTTTCTCTACTTGGAAAACTGTGGCAATGCCCTCTAGAGCATTACGTCATGTTGGTCCCCGCGTATACACTAAGTTCTGTGTTGCACGCTGTCTCTCCTGTTCACCCTATGCTGAATAGTCCCCTGAACATGTTGACTAAGGAGTTGCTTGTATGGGGCTTGATTTCTGTGCGGGGCAGACCTACCAATCTCTGACAGTATCTAAGATCTAATCTATTCTACCTATCGATGCGACATGGTTTTTACTATCTCACGGAATCTTCTACGCTGTTGAGCATCAACCCCTAAAAATTATCTTTAGGGCGAAAATTACTCTTAATTCTACACATTGAGCTGAAGTGTTGAATGACGTGCCTCCTCAACGAAGTCGTGGAACGATCTGGGATAACTTCCACAGCGACCACACGTGCAGAATGCGTATGCTCTACACACATTCATCGCATAACTCCACCACAAATTCCATCTGATTGAAACTAATCTCTGTACAACTTGTACGAAGCATTTTGGCACATCTCCTAGATTTCTTTTTGACGAATCGTTGAGGGCATTCCAGGAGGATCAATCGCTTCCAAATTAGGTCTATCATGTCGTGGGAATTTCGTGATAATAATAGTTTGGTTCACTGAGCGCATTCGGCAAACATGATTCCAACAGATGTCAAGGCTGAACATTGATTTCGTCACCGCGCGGCTCCACATAGGCAGATCCTGCCCCCACCACAAAACGCGAGCCGTTCGATGACGTTATTTCGTTGCAGCACCAAACACGAGCCTCTTGTAGCCGGATAAGGTGTCTGCGCGCCATAGCTCCCATTGGACCAGACCGTGCGTCTCAGGCCTATGCCCACTGCACTGGACTAACAGGTCGTCTGTAGCCGAAGCTTTTCGCCTTCACCATCTGTAGAGGGTGGTGAGCGCTGGTATCCTCTTGTGTCCGCGCCTTGGCTTTGTTGCCGCGGCCTCCCCTGGTCTTGTTGTGGGATTCTGGTGCAGCAAGCTGCATTTAGCGCAGCTGTAGTCCGCTAGTTTCTCCCCCGAAAATCGTTTTCCCTATCGTCTTATTGCGTGTCTTGCCGCTAAGCATTTCACACTTGTATATCCGTTTGAGAATCTCAACCTCTGAGAGTTTGTGGATTCTTCACCTGCCTCATCAATCTTGAATAGGAGGTGGCTGTGAGAAGTTTTACCGTCGGTTGTTGAGAGAGTTTCTTTCATTGGAATTAACACCAATTCTTGAACCTCTCAGAAACACAATGGCGCTAGTCCGAGAAGCTGTGCTGAGCAAGGGGATGCCGAGTGGCCTGACACGGCACAATTCTCGAGTTTGCTCACAGGAGAGATCATCCTCTTCGACTTCATTGTCGAATGTATTCATTAGGACAGGTCCTGCGTCGACGAACGCATCAACTCATTACGGGGGTGGCTCTGCTGCCACTGTCAAGCTCTTCTCGATGGCCAATCAGGTTTCTTTTCCCCTAAGATTTTTGTACTGCAGACAGCCTACAATGAGGGTCGACCTGTTATTGCAGTCTTAAATAATATGATTAGTATGGCTTCTATTCAGCAAGAAGTTTAAGGGCATTACCCAATTTGAAGCCATGACCGGGTGACCATCAGTGGAGTTGTACTGATTATAGGTTAAACTGGAACAACATTTTGTCCCTGAGAGTAATGCAGATTACTGGGTGTATTGTTCTACTATCAATTGGGACTTAATGCGGAATTCATATCTGACAGAAATGTAAGAGCGCCTCGCAGCAGACAAGAAAATGCGGAAAGTTGGTTTGCAATGCCAAAGCGAGTCCTAATGGCAGCGAGGGGCCAAAGGTACAGCGAGATGCGTAGCAAACATTTGAATAGTACTCATGCATTTAGAGAATTGTCCAATTTCGTGTGCCAAGTATATTGCCAAGGGTATTCATTCCTAACTTTGGCTGCGTTAACGGATGTTTTAAATGGGTGGCAGATGGTTGTAGCTATCACCGGTGCAACGGGATTTGTTGGCTCTAGACTGGTGGAAAGACTCGTTAAAGGTATCGAGCCCATCATATAGCATTTTCTTTTCTGGTCTAGACTCCTCCCTTCGACTAATTGTGTTCTATGGTGCTGAAGTCAGGAGCTTACTCATTGAAGGCCAGCTGATACCGCTGGCCTGGGGTTGTGTATTTCAAGTACATTTTGTCTGAACAGAACCGTTTTCCGTTGTGAATCCACGCAGATGGACATGAAGTTCGAATTCTGACCCGTTCTGAAACCAGGGCCCGGGAAATTTTTCCTGGTGAGTATCCGTAGTCTAAAAGGTGTTTGATTTCTCTTCCCCATTATAGAGTGTGAGAGGTTGCTCATGTTTGGTATGCGTCATTTCAACGTAGTCCCGGTCTTAGATCGTGATTACTTTGCTGAGGATACCGGGAGGTCTTTTTCGCAGAAACAAGGTATCCGGGTGTGAAGGTAGCAGAGGAAAGCAGGTGGGATGAACTGATTCAAGGTTCTACCGGCGTTGTCAACTTGGCTGGTTCCCCTATTTCCACGAGATGGACTCCCGAGGTATGCGAGATACGTTTTGATGTGTTTGTATTCTACTGTGACCAAAGAATTACAGAAATTGCACCCTATTAGCGTGCTTGATTAGACGGACGTTATGTGGATTGTGTTGTTTCATCATCGTTCGATTGAATATTCTGTTGAAAATCGTGTTACGAGGTCATATAACATTTTCCGATTTTTAGAGGTAGTACACATTATGCAGAAAGTTGGCAAAAAGCTATTGGAACTCGATTTTTTTTTAGGACTTGTCATTCTTGGGTTGTCATCAATTGGTGCTTATTTCCCATACGCTAATTGTTTATCACAGGTGAAAGCAGAAATCAAGGACTGCAGGGTTGCAGCTACTAGCAAGGTGAGCATTTCAGGGATTGAAAACATGTTTGAGATGTGTGAAATGAGCGATGTTCATACATGGTGTACTTAGATACTTGAGGATTTCAGTAATCATATTGGTAAAATTGAGGGCAATTTTAAACTCACAAGTCTGTTGAGAAAAGGTATGTCGGATTTTAGTCTAGCTGTTCTTGATCTGAACAAATTAGCAAACTCAGAGTAACAGTTCAAATATTCAGCGAGATTCTGCAATAAAAGATGGTGCGCATGTTTGCTGGAAATTATAGGTGGTGCAAGCGATCAATTCAGCACCGAAAGAGGCGCGACCTGCTGTTCTTGTTAGTTCGACCGCAGTTGGATTCTACGGCAAGTGAACTTCTTCACAAGGAAACCATGTATACAGCCTATGATACGGTGCGAATATTATGAAGGAAATAGTAGTTAGTGATCCACACGCCTCTGATACTGTAGTTTGTTTCTGCAGGGACAAGCGAGACGTCTGCGTTTGATGAGACAAGTCCTTCAGGGGATGATTATCTTGCCGAGGTACGTGCACTGGGTCATAATTTTAAAATGCGAGTAGTGTCTACTTATGCTGCTGAAACCTTCACGCGATGGGACAATCACATGTTTATCGGACCCTCAGTACAAAGTGCATTATGGTTCGAAAGCGGGATTAGGAACTGACATAAGAGCCCATTCTGGTTCATCTGGCAAGAGCTTCTTCTAATCAGATTTCTAAACTCAACTGGTAGGACTTGGCCTTGATCATTGTTGAACCCGTTAGTTACACTAAACCTGGTCAAGTTGTATCTGAGTTTGTAGGTCCCAACTCTGTCTTTTGGAAGATAGGAAATCATCTTGTGTCGTATTGATAACCATCACGCTTTTAATCAGCTTCTTCGGAGGGAATGCACATTACAAGAGTGGTAGTATCGTTGAGAATACTGGTAAACAACACAGGAATTCTACTATTATCTTGATCAGTTTAGCTGATGATGAGGGTTTAAGAGTATCGATGTCGATTCGTGGAGCTCAACACAGGTTTGTAAAGCATGGGAAGCAAGTGCTCGCAAGGTGCGCCAAGGAACCAGACTCGTTCTCCTTCGCACTGGAGTCGTGCTGGATGGACAGGAGGGTGGTAGTCTAGGCACGTCTCTGGAACCCTATTCTTTTCTCCAACTTATTCTTCAACACTGAAATGGTCGGAATGAAATGCCCGATCGGGAACGTGCGGTGATCGTTAGTGTATCTTCTAAGCGATATACTATTCTTCAAAAGTGTTAGTATCCCAAACCAAACTGCTTCGACTTCTCACCCAAACTATAACTAAATTTGAAGTAGGTCGTTTTAGAGTTTGATATAGATAGTTCGGTCGTTCCTAAGCCCGTTTTCGTCAGCACCGCCTTGTCCCACCTTTGGTACCCGCTGCTTAAGTCGTGTTAATGTCGATTTGTGGGTCACAATTACGACTGAATAGCTCACAATGATGAATTTAGAACCCCTCTTTGCTATTCTGATTATTGTTTCGACTCAATTTAGATTTTTCAGAATAAAATGGTGACCTTCAGAATACATCAATTTTGCGAACGGGCTGGGGCAGGTGTGCAGAGTGTGGGAGGAGAAAGCTAAAGGATTGGAGAATGGCACCCGCCTTGTTCTCATCCGTATAGGCGTTGTACTTGATAAAGACGGCGGAGCACTAGGCATGTTCACCACTTTCTAACTTGCACCTAGACTTCACTTGAAGAAAATTCTTGAATGACACCGATTAGCTATGTTAAATATGAATGCTAAGGATGGTACTGTTAGTTGGGGGTATTCGAAATGATTCACTACGTAGCCAACTTTACCTGAACCATGCTTTCGTTGATATGCTTTATGGTAGGAAGTAACTTCTAGTACAGATTCCTAGAGTTACACTTGTAAGTACTGTTTAGAACTTCTCGGAGTCGTTTGTATCCAAGTCACGAAGCTGCTCTTTGTTTTTCATAGGAGTGATGATCAACTATTTTCACTATCCCGTACGGATGTATTGATCGTATATAGTTTTCGAGCCATTTTGTTTAAGCTAGAAACATTAAATTTGTGTTTTCACATTATCTTTCGTCATCTCTTTCGGTAGAGCCATTGGGGTAATATACGAGTCAGTGTTAGTGGACGTTCAAATAACTGACTCCTACAGCACATTAGTTAGTTAAAAATGGACCTGCTCTGTACCTTCAAGCATATAAGCTGTTCAGTAGTTGATTTGGAATGTTTCCCTTTCGGTGATGTTGAGGGGTTTTGCACGACTTCCTCTTCAGAAATGGATGTATGACCTACCTTTCATGTAGTTGGATTTTAGAAACAGGATGTACAAGGTTTAAGAGCGCTACGAAATACTACTTCCTGATTGTATGTTTTTTTTCTTTTTTGTCCCTTTGCAGCCAAGATGGTTCCTATCTTCTCAATTTTCGCGGGTGGACCACTAGGCTCTGGAAAGCAATGGTTTGCTACATTTTCTCGATTGACTTATGTTCTTCAGTTCTTGGTGGTGCTCCTATTTGAGTACAGGATTCTCTTTACAGTGTTTATCAACAGTTTCCTCTTGCAACTGCCTTTCCTCTTAAGCGTTGAAGTAATGTGTAAAGATGGGCAGTTAGTGTCTGTGTCTTGCAATGGAGGTAGAATTAGATTCTTGTTCGAATTTATATAATTTGAATAGCTGTCGTCTCTATTGGTAACTCTCTTGCCAGATCCAAAAAGTCTCTCACCGGAAATACCTTACAATGCACTTAACTATCGCATTTGTACTTTCAATATGAAGGTTTTCATGGGTGCATCGCGACGATCTAGTGTCTATGATCATTGAATCTCTCAGAAATCCGGCGTATGAAGGTATGCAAAATCCCTCGAATTGGTTCATCTTAACCTTTGCGGCTCTTTAATTACGAAGGTTTAAAACCTAGTTTGTCTGCAGTGACGATTTTTATTTTTATAAACTACTTTACCCTGTATGTTCCTATGAGAATTGACATGCATTGTTAATTTCTGGGTCGACCATATGTTCCTTGATAGGTGTAATTAATGGAACAGCACCAAATCCAGTGCGAATGGCGGAGATGTGCGACCGACTAGGCGCCATATTGGGGCGCCCTTCTTGGCTTCCTGTTCCTGAGTTTGCCCTCAAGGCCATTCTTGGTGAAGGAGCCACTCTTGTAAGTTTCTGTGCGCTCTTTAACGTGAAATTTGTATGGTTTGAAAATTTTCAGTGCCGGGTGTCGCATTTCATACTGCAAACGCAGTGGTTTTGTACGGAGCATGTGAGCAATTTTCATGACAATCCTGTATAGGCTTTACGTCGCTTCGTAGTGGCTTGTGTTGAAATGAATGTCGGATAACTTTGTGCAGGTTTTGGAAGGACAAAGAGTGTTGCCAAAGAGAGCACAAGAACTCGGGTTTTCTTTCAAGTATCGCTACATTTCTGATGCTTTGAAAGCCATCTTGACCAGCTAGAACCCATATCTTGCATAAGCCGATGTGGGCTGTTACTTTCACAAATCATTGTAAGCTTGGAAGAATTCCATCTGATTGACACTCCGTTATGTCAAGCAGACTATTGTTGCTAGTGGACAATGTGGAGTTCTGAATGCCTGTTAACAACTAAAAGAATAATAATAAAACCAGTTATTTTCAGCGCAAAGACTTGCTAGACCAAAATCGCACAACTGAATGCTGAAAATTTTGTCGCAGGGTAATTAACTATACAAGAACTGCTGTTTTGAGATCTGAATGTAAGACATAGTCATTACGAGGGCGTCAGTGATTCATGGGCACAAGCTTGGATACAAATTCAAAGTTTCTTATCTCTTTGCTATTTATTTCATACCTATATTAGGAAGTGTTGAATTACTTCTATGTATGTATGTATGTATATATATATATATATATGCATTTTGTTTTAGTGAGTATGGTATTGCCGAACACCCAGAAAAACACACAGGATTTGGAGAGTAAATATGGTAGGGCGTGAAAATATTAATATGTACTTTTTTTGGATTGTGACTGTCATTGTGGACTGTATTAAGGTCATAATGTCTAGAAATACCTCGTTGGCTTGCTATAAGATTTTGACAATCATAGCCTTGTTTCAAGTCTTAAAGGTTTTGTGGTACAATCTAAAAAGGTTTTTTGCAATGCTACTAAGCAGCAAATATATGATTATCAAGTTTAGATTTTTTAAGTATCGTTTGTCAGATTTCAGTGGAATTGGAACAAAAAGAAAAGTATAAGAATATTGATTCTTGAGAAAAAAATATGTATATATGAAGTTTTCACCTAATGTTTGGGGTTCTTGTAAATGTTTCTTAAATTTTTATTTGATTCTTTTTGAATAAATCAATAATCATTATGTTTGACTTTTTTGCATTACAAGTTATGTAATAATACATCGATTATATAAACATACATACATACAAACACACATGAATATATATTTTTTTTTGGCTAAGTTGGGATTGTAGAAACTATTTCAATTATTTTTAAAAAGATTATTGAGCTATTCTTCACATCACTATCATACCATATCATATACCCAATAAGACCATTTTAATAGAAAAACATTTTTAAACACAATAACAAAGAAATTTTTAATTCTTTTAATTAATTTATGATACCCATTAATTATTAAAGAGCTATTTAATTTTTAGTTATTGCAAATAAATTTCATTTTTTAAATAAATATCTTTACTATATATACTAAACCATAAACTTTTGTTCTTTTGAATATCCAAATCAATATTTGATGTTTTAAAATTACTTTAATATATGCATATATATATATATATATATATATATGTATGTATATATCCATTGCTTTGTAAGAGAATCAAAAGATTTCAATGTCATTGAAGTTGTATTTATACAAATATACTTATGTTTATGAATATTATAATATATTACAGTTTTTTTTAGACGTATACATGCAGTAGTTTAACAATTTTTATTATTTAGGTATTGGTTGACATTTTTAGGTTTTGTGGTCATTAAATTTTGAAGTCTTATTTCGAAAAATAATTAATAACAAACTTAGAATGATATCTTAAATGCTCTTTGTCTTTGTTGCATATTTTCAATCAGCACCAAATGCTTTAGGTATTTTCTGTCTTAAACTTTCTGATATTAGGATATTTCACCAATTCTTCTTTATGGCTTGAGGTTCTCAGAATAAAAAAAAACATCAAACAATCCAAATTCAGAGAATTTGAAACATATGATATATAATTATCTAGAAAAAAACGTTCAGAAAACCAACAAACATTCATCTATTACAAAATCAATTCGTGTTACAATTTGATATGTTTTTGCGTTCTTAACATGATAATAAATGGAATTTTAAAGATAATCATCCTAAAGCATTTCTAATTTTACCACTCTTACAAACTCTAATTATTCCAAAGATAGCATGACATAAATTTTACAATACTGGTTCAAAACACAAATAAAGATCACACCTACAGCATGCATAAGTTCACGACACCCACTTATGAAGATCAAATTTTATGACACAAATATGCAAAGTGCTACAATAATAATTCCTAAAAAACTAACAAATATAATTGGAAGTGGATACAAACTTATCCAAACATCTACTTCTTTTCAAATAAAATCAGCTAAAACTTTTGAGGGGAAGCATCAGCCCAAAGATATAACATGGGTAAGAAACTACTGGTGTCATTCTAGAAGAGAAAAAAGAAAAAGAAAAAAGTGAGGCTTATTTGTATGGTCTTTGTGTTTGTTACCATATCGGTGTACCTAAATGCATACCATTTACAACCAACTCACTCGTCATATTGACAAAGTGTAAGTGTTCATTTCCTATAACTGTCGCATGTCAGTCCTGCAGTGAGCCCTTTGGGACAAGGTACAGAAAATGCAAAGCCTCACGAAGTAGGCATACAGACATGTTACTGGGTGCCTGGCAATTGCACAATGCTTTGAAAAGAATGAAGAGGTATAACTATCTATCGGGTGTTACTTTGACATGGATACATCGGTGGTAGTGATTTGTAGTAGCTTGCGTTTGATCGAGGGGGTGAAGAAATGCTGCCAGAAGGTGACGTTTCTGGGCTTTCGGAAATCTCAATAGGTGTGGGCAAGTGACACAGAAAGCTGCCTTGGATGTGACCATTGAGGCCTCCTTGAGCATCTGAAAAGATAATCACATAAACCCATTTTAGCTTGACCGGCACGTCTTCATGTCATCTTACAATCATCAAGCACGATGTATGCGTGTACAACACTTCGGAAGGGTTCAAAAGAAGTTGAGAAGGGATAGCACTTTAGTGTGAAAACACTGCCATGAAAGATGAAGGGATCCCAGCTAAAGATATTACACAAGACCATGATCCAAATACCAGCAGAGCATCTTCCTTAAACCAGCGTGTAAAAGAGAAGCAAACTCTCACCGAAGAGGGTCTTGATTGATGGCCTCTTTGGCTTTCCCTTTTTTTTCAGCTCCGCTGCTCAGGGAATGTGAAGATTAGGTCAAGCCCGCAAGCATTACTACGATGTCAAAACCTATTGTTATTTGATAGAAATAAATAGAAGACATGGGCAACTTTCAAGGTTGGGACTATTCCATTGAATAGCACCAAATTCAGGTGACCCAAAACATACCAATTCCAGGTATATTGACATCTTGGACAATCTCGAAATTCTTGTAAGTATAGCCCACAAAGTTGACGTCCTTTGATGACAGCATCTGCACCCAATTTCTGTTACAATCGAGCCCAGACAGACACAGTGACCTCTTACAAAAACCTGTACATTCTGGATACGTTTGCGTGAACTTCGTAAGGCACGGGCTGAACAACTCAAGGCAATCTGGGTTGAGATGACGCATTTGACACTTGAAACTGCATACCTTTCTCCATGGTCCTGATCTGGTAGATGATGGTATTTGGGAATCATTCTGCAAATATCAAGCTTCAATGAGCATCAAAGATTTCCGGATCACGAAGATTTACCAGAGTCTACGGGTTATCAGTGAGGATAACATTAAAACGCACTCTTATAACATCGTCACATCAATGTTAAGCTATATCAACCTCAAGTAAGTGCGAACAAGGCAGTAACCCACCCGTAGATATCCCAATTAATCCAAAATTATACAGACTTCGGCCCTATTTAACAAGTCAACTCATGCGAAGGAAGATCAATAACTTGACAGAACTACTCGGGGCACAATAGTAGGAATTGTGATAAACTAGCTGAAAACTATTTGAAAATTATCATCAGAGTTTAACAACTCTAAGAGTGCCAAAGATTCTGATTTGAAAGGTAAACGAATGTTCTAGATAGGAAGGACTGTTAACCTCTTCAAATTTCTCAAAATTCTGAGTATCCAACTCATCTTTCACTTCCGGTTTAAAAGCGGCCTCCATTTCATATAACCTTTCCCATGGCAATCCTTTGAACCATGGATGATTCTGCGATAGTCACAAAACGATGATGAATTAGACTCGTAAAATAACGTCTTACAAATATTGGCGTGACTATCCAATACAGACAGCACTGAACCTGTGAAGGAGATCCAAAATACCAAAGTTTCCAGGAATCGTGTTATAATAAGTATGAAATAACCCTAAACGCATTCTCTAGTTTGAAAGTTTTTGTGGTACACCCCAAAATGTAGCCTACCTTAATCTCCGCGACACCCCTAGTCCCTAGGCGGTGCTCCACGTCACACAACAATCTACTGATAATATCCTTCGCCTCAGGTGCGAGTTTAGCTTCGTCTGGGAACTTTAAATTATTTCTCCAATTGACGATCTAATCCAACTCCCATAACCAACACATCCAAGAACAACCGAAATAAGCCCAGAGTGCCAGAACTAAGAATGTTCACATTCTCAACTTTAGCAGTTTCAGAACCTACGGGTAATGACATAATTAAGACAATTAAAACATGTTATGATAATTGTTTTGCTTATGGAATTGGTTATTAGAAAATTTGAAACAACATGGACAATGTTCACTATAGACAAATGAAAGCACACAAAAAGAAACGAAAAGACGACAAGAGATACCTACCTTGCGACAAGTTGTCATGGGTTCATCAGAGTAGAAAGGGGGGTAACCAACCAGCATCTCGTACATGATTGCTCCTAGTGACCACCTGCAGGAAAATCATATGTTGAACTGTTCTGGGCTGAACAAAAACCTAACATGCGGGGCTTCCTCCCAACCTAGTCGAGTATAAAGTATCTCGAGTAATTTCTATCTTGAGCAACAGATACCATACATTTGGAGTAACATTGTGCTTATATATGTTATCCTCGGGCAACTCCAAATAATGAGTCAATGTCATATGGGGCACAGCTCAACTTAGACCAGGGACATCAAGAGCAAGTTTCAGTAATATGAATCAATTCGATGCATACCAGTCACACTCCATCCCATAGCCTTTCTTCAGCAGTACTTCAGGAGCAATATAATCTGGAGTGCCGACTGTTGAATATGCCTGAATGCGAAACTTTGTGTCAATACTTGAGATTACAGATGATCAATGGAGTGCCACTTGCACTCCTCTGTATGCAAACCTAGAAGATGACATCTATGACAAAGGCAGAAATTGTGAAGAGGACGAAGAGCTACTGCAAAATGGAATGCAAAGAAGATTACCAGCATTCGTCTGTTCCTTTGCCAGTGAAGTAGCTGTTCCTGCTGTGTTCGCCTTGGTCCGGGTGAAGCAGATCTATGCTGCCTGGGATTTAGAGGATCTTTGGTGTTATTTTGATTTAGCTCGTACTCTTGCAATGCAGGCAAGTTGGAACAGTCTAAAGGCTTACAAAGGCCAAAATCGGATAACTTCATGTGTCCGTTCTTATCCAAGAGCAGATTATCCGGCTTGATATCCCTGAGAAAAACCAGAATAGACCAGAATCAACAGAAAAGAATCTCAAAAACATGTTTGGAAACATGGACCAGTAAACTGAGATGTCATAACTCTTTTGTGGGACCCCGATGTGATAACTAAATCTCGGCTTTTAGTAAGACTTCCCTACAACAGTTAGATTGCGTTCGTAAGTGCATATGTTAGATGTTCGATGATACTGTGATGATCTCTACTTTGTTCATCGAGAGACTTCTACTGGCAATCAAATTAATTTCGACTTCAAAATCTTTTAAGTCGAAATACTTTCTAACTGTCACATGCAACTATCATAAAGAAAAGAGAAAATCTATAGCAGTATGATAATTTATAAATTATAAATCATGATAAATAGTAGATCGTTTTTCAAAAGCCATATTTTTCAACTAATTAATTTTATGGAAATGCATACTAAAAAGTTGACGTAGTTAAAGAAATGCCCTAGGAAGCAATCAGCTGACCGCAAGCAGCATTTAACCTGCAGCTAAAAATTTGAGATCCCACATAAACACAGTCAGAGATTAATAGGACATTTGGAATTACCTATGTATATAATTGTGCTTGTGGATTGACTCAATAGCCAAAACACACTGCCCAACATAGAATCTAGCTTCATCTTCAGACAATGTGTCCTTCCGCATGAGAAGCGTCATCATGTCTCCTCCAGGCAAATACTCCATGATCAAATACAAATACTCCTCATCTTGAAACGAGCAATACAACTTCACAATACAATTGCTATCGACCTCTGCAAGCAAATTTCTCTCTGCTTTTACATGCTCCACCTGCAATTACCGCAAAATTTTCAATTCAATGGCTATGATTTTTCACTATCATAGTCGATAAAAATATTTATCATTATTATTGTTATCATTCTTATGATGAAAAAGAAGAGTTAGTCCAATATTTTCAATTATGCGGTAAGGTGACAGAAAATTTCTCAAGAACTTGTATGCTACAGCAAAATTCAAGGATGCAAGAACTCGTTTCCGTTTAAAATTTCTCCCGTTTTCCTAGCATCCGATATCTTTTGAAAGTGATCTCCACAGTGGACACGATTCTATCAAGCAAATAGAAAAATACAAAGATTAAAGTACCTGGCCTCTTCGAAGCATCTCAGACTTCTTCAGTTTTTTCATGGCATAGACTGTAGAACTTGTTTTCTCTCTGCACAACCTCACCTGTCACATGCAACATCAGCTTAAATTAGCTAATATCAAATCCCCGATGTCTTAATCAAATACATTTTCACATGCTAGAAAAGGCACACAGCATATAACCGGAAGTATGACCGAACTTGGCACGGTTAGCAAATTCAAGTGCATTTAAACAAACTAGTCGAATATGGAATGCAGATTCAGACTAAGGACACATACCTCGCCAAATGCTCCGCGCCCAATGATGGTCAGAAGTTCAAAATCCTCTACTCCCATTTTGTGGCGTTGCAAGCGCATGTACTCCGTTTCTTTTCTCTCAAGATCCTTGAGCAGATTATTCTGCTCCTCCTCTGTAACGTCTGCATCAGCCAGCTTCCGCTCCAACGACCAACGTCTGATGAAGTCAACCAACCAATTACCATGAGTGTTCAGTGAATCCACAACCACTACGTTCGAAAGCAGTTCAGCAATTATCGTCCAAGACAAGAAGAACCCCTTTGCCCGATTGTACTCCAATGCAAAAGTTTCTCGAGCACAACCTTTGCAATTCCAACAATCGAAACTGGCATAAACATTGAGAGATACTTTGATCAACTCAATAACAAACATGAACGACGTAAACTTCCGAGCAAGGATCCTACAGGCTCAGGGATAACAGTGCTGTAACATTCAACCGACTTGTACTGCAGTAGAGCAATACCATCAACTACTTTACAATCGAATCGTAAACTGCGTTTGAGATTATTGAATATCAAGTTTGAGCAGCTGTTTCACCAATACAAAAACTGGCGAATTAAGCAAGTGCCAGCTGCAACTCGTAACAACGGAGCAAGAGGGCCCGGTGAGCGTGGCTTGAAAATAGAAACAGCTTCTCATCTTCGCGAAGTAAGAGAATGCTTATCTAAAATGTGCAAGTGAAAATTACCTATCAAAAAAATTAAATTAAATTAAAGCAAGGGCTTGCACAATCGCACACAAAATATATAATCAAATACTCGGGGTACAATCCAAGAACATAAAGGAAAGAGACGGAGAGAATTTGGGCAGCTGAAGTGAGAAGCCAAGGATTCTTAACAGGCCTCAATACCTTAGCTTTCGCTCGTGCAAGTTCTTCATTTGTGATTTGTAGTGATTTTCAATGTACTGCTTAGCGGCTGCCACTTTCTGCCTGGTGATGCTTGAAGGCAACTCATCGCTCGCATTAGCATCAGGTCGAGGGCTTTTAAGAGGATCCTTGCCGCTCTCCGATCCCGCCGATCCATTTTTCTTAGACTCGTTACTCTTAATCCTATCACCTCTGGGTTGAAACCGATTGAACCAACTTCTTGTTTGCTCCATCTCAGTCTTAAGGTCTTATCTACTGCTCTCTACCCTTGCAATACTTGACAACAAGACCATCCCGCTAACTCCCTGTTCTCTACACTATGTTTTGAACTTCTACTTTGAAGCTCAAGCTCCTCTTGGTAAAATTCACCTAATTTCGTCTGCAACACTTATCGCATTCCTGTAAGACAGTATGAAGAAGAGACCTTCTTTGTCCGCGGCTTCGATTATGTCCCAGTTACTGGGACGCGCTACAGGAAATGGGAGCGAAGAGACTAGAAGTTCCCTGTCGCTGGCCAGCATTTCCACACTTGAGCCCAAAACGAAGCTAATGAGGTGGGTTAATCAAGCATGCACCACTCCCCAGCACCACTTCTTCAGCTGGGAAATGTTGTACGAATAGCGCCGTTGCGTTCTCACATGATCAACCAAGAGGGGAAAAAAATCCTGTACGGCAAAACGCTAAAGCAGTTGATATGCGCAGGGGGCGGGCACACGCTCTCCTCCTCTCCGACGTAACATGCATGCCTCTCCACCAACATTCGCAGTAGTTCATTCGCTTCAAAAACAACACAAACCCAGCAACGATAGAGCAGGGCTTTGTACCACAACCTGTGTGGCACTAAAGACGAGCAGATGACCCCCCCAACACGCTCTCAACAGCTTGAGAAACAACAACTATCGACAATTACAACAATCGCGAGCCTCACCCCTCTCGCCCAATTCCCCCACTCCCACGTTTAAGACCAGACAAGCGCAGTATATCAAATTAATACGACAAGAGGCTCTCTCTTCGCAACCGAATTAGTTCACCATTTGCGACTCCAGCTGACAAACAGTTTAAACAACAAAAAAATGAAGAAAACAAAGCCAACCCACTCTCGACCACTAACGTCCGGTCACTGCGCACCCAATTGCACCAAACTGCACACAAAAACCTAAAACCAACAGTCTAGAAAAGCCGTCACGCGCGCTGCGTGCCAACCTTCCCTCCCATGAGGAGCATTCCAGCACCGATTTCTCCCCGCTTCAAAAGTCGTTCAGAAATACGGGAGGAAAATAGAGCACAGGTCCCGAGGCAGCGGAGTCCGCGCGATCAAGAAAAAGCAATTCTGGCACGAAAGAAAGGGGAATGGAAGAAGAAGAAAAAATCAAACAAAAAACAAGCTACAAAAATGGGGGCGAAACGAGTCTCTCCCTTCTTCGTTCTTCTTCTTCAGCGCTGTCTCTCCCTCACAACTCTACTAGTTTTCAACCTTCTTTTATTAGTTAACAACGAACAATTCGGTGATAGTATATTTGCCCTGGATGGGGTAACAACAATAACAATAATAAATAAATGAAAAATTAAACTAATACCGTTCTTAGAATGTGCTAGATGAGGAAGGATCTAAACAGGGTGAAACATATATACATATATATATATATATATATATAAATATTTATTGCGGGTGGATTGAATCCAATCCCCTCTTTGCACCAAGCGCTTAAGTGTTAAGCTATTTTGTTGTTGTTTCCCGTAAGTGCAGTTGGGGTGGCATTCATTTCCTTCCCAACTGATTTCAAAACTTTTCAATTAAGTGTGTATTTAAAAATAGAGCGGAAATTATAACAAAGAGACAACAGAAAGGAAAGGATCCATGTCCTTTTTGCCTTTCCTTTATCCTTCCAATTGGGGAAATGCTGTAAATGTGAAGACCATGGATAAGCTTGTCACGGGCTTCTCCATCAAAATTCTCCTCGAGTGTCCGTTGTGGCGAAGGAAGGCTCCACAGTATATGAGTCAGGGATGATACCCACTATTGGCACCCACCCTGCTGATCTCAATGTGGAGTGGGATATGTGTTTATCTCGAAACACCACAGTGGAATAAATATAAAAAAAATGGATTTGAAAACTTGTTCAAAACAAGTGAGGAATCTAACGGTGATTTCGATGTGAATATATATATATATATATATATTCATATTTATTAAGGAAATTATCCTCTGACTGACTAACCCTTCATCCCCTTCCTTCCAAGAACAACAAGTCTCCAAAAACAGTACCCATTAATATGTGTTGATATGGGTTGTTATTGTTGTGTGTTTTGACTCAGGGTCCATCCCAGTTTGGTTTTCACACAATTGCAATTTATCTGATGGGAGAATGAATAATAACAACAAATGCATATCTCTGATTCATCTCTTTTTCAGTCGTGTGTGTGTGTGTATATATATGCTTCTTGTTTGTTTGTTTGTTTGATGGTGGGGGAGTGTATTCACTCACTGAATGGGAGAGAAGGGAAGAAAGGAGAAGGAAAGATGGGAAGATATAATGCTATTAATAGTTGCCAAATGGGGCTTATTCAGGAATATAGTGGTCTGAAAAATACCTGTTTGATGCAAAAGCTCCTCTATTAGATGGTTGCTCTATGGAAAGGGTTGATGTACACAAGCGGATGAATTTATCTACATGTATGTATTCATTTATTTATTTATGGATGAATGAATGAGTAAATGAGTTGAGTCAGATTGAGGCATATTCTTTTCTGCACGTTCCTGCCCCCCCCCCCCCCAACTTTTGACCACCCCATGATGAGTAGTGTGTACTTCATCAGGCCACCATGTGTGGAATTCAGGGTTGTGTTTTGAAATGGAAGTGGATTAGAAGGAAACAGATTTACAATGGAAAAAGAAAAAGAAAAAAAGAGATTTCTTCACTCTCACACACCCAGAAAGGAGAAATGATATGTTGTGTATGGAATAACCAATTTACAAAATTAAAGCATCTGTTGGATAAATGTTTGTAAATTGTATTCAATTTGAAATTTGAAAGAGTTGAATTCTTATTTTTATCATTTTTCCTCATATGTTCATTTGGGATGACCAGGAATATTCCCTTTCTGAAGTACTTAATCAAGATCAATGATAAGGCACACATGCACTGTTGAAGTTCACACTAAAAGGCACATGAAATAAATATATCATTAACATTAATTTCTATTTTAAAGAAGCATTGTTTCATAGGTTTCATTAACATTAATTTATATTTTCTGTAGAACAAATACTCACATGTAAGTGGAATGAATATACATACACACACACATGCACACACAACAAAAGGGCTGAGATCAATTCCAGTATCTGCACAAATGAAAATAAAACAAACAAGACAAAGAGAAATTGTGTGGTGATGATTTGAAAAATCCAATCTTGATGACCATGGTAAACTCACAATGCAAGCATTGGGAGTAATTAGTTTAGTAATACATTTATATTTGTGTATGTATGGAGTTATTATTTTCCACCTTTCAGAGTTCTCTCTCTCACCACCCTTGGGAAGGCGCCACCCTCTATTTCACCGCCCTCAGAATAAGCCTAGTCTTGGTTGCACAGTTCCTGATCCAAAACGCTACCTCTGTGTGTGTTTTGAAACTCATGGTATGCTGAGCTGAAACCACATGTCCCCCCAAATTGCTCAGCTTCACATAACTTAGATGTACCCCCAAATTTAGCGTCGCAAGGTGCTACGCTAACGCTGGAGGAGGGGCCTCCAAAGGTCTTGGTCCACTCCCCCAATTCTATTCACACCATTAAGTTACCCCCTCCTCACCTCATTCAATGCGGGCTTCCCTTTGTATATCTTGAGGTGGAGCAAAAACCGAGGCAGGATGTTTTAAATGCCTTGCATACGTAGACAGCAAGTCAACTTCAAGGCGTATCGTTACTGCCATAAATTCTCACCCCAAACTTTGAAGAAACGGATAATGCTGCGAAAAAACGAGGTGGTCGCATTGATGATCCTTTTCTAGAGAGGGAGAGAGACAGAGAGAGAGGAAATTCATTCATTTGGGGGTGTACAGACTCATCATTCTATCGTGTCAAAACTCCCAGTTTTGAAGAGACTGGGTACCTCTCCGTGTTGGCCCTCTGGAAGTCGGTTCCGTGCACCCTCTTCTTTCTCCACACCGTCGAAGCAAGTAACGGAGGATGAGAGATGATGGGGGGAGGGGAGAAGTCCGTGTCCTATTTCTGGAGTCATTGCGAGGGAGGGCTGTAGGTTTTTTCTAGGAAGCAACTTCAGAGTCAAAACGACCAAATTTACACAGCAGGCGAGAGGGTCTTCTGATGGATGTCTCCGGGTTGTTTCCTTTGTGTAGGTGAGCACAGGGGGGTCAGCACTCTAAGACTGCTCCACGGTTTAATTAGTAAAGGAGAGTGGGCGCAGCATGATGACTTGGAGTGGGAACGATCATGAGAATTCAGTTTGCCAATTCAGAGAAATACAAATTATACCATCAATGGCAAAATCCTGCTTATTGGTTGCTGGGTGCGGTACCACCGCATACAGATTCCAATCTAGTGACGAATGAATTCTTGCATAATGGGTGACAAGTGGGCACCGCCAGCTAGAGGTTTATGGACCACAGGCTGCTTTGCCATGTAGACTCCGCTGGTTGGACGTAAGCATTGGCCGCCACATTCAAATTTGGCTTGCGGGAATCTTTTTGTTGTATGCTTGGAAGAGTAAGTGTCCCAGCGTCGACAGATTCTGGTTTGTGAAGAAAGTCCTCCTCAGGAATACGCCACCTGATTATCATGTTCATTTTCCAATCCAGTGTCCAGTTGGTACAGCAACCAGTGGCCGAGAGCAAGTCTTGCTATTGGACACCGATTGAGTACCCAATCCAGAGCGCCTCTACGCAGGAATCAGTTGGAATCAGTTTAAAAGCAGCAAATTCTGATTTTGCTTTTCAATAGGTAAAATGTTTGAAGTCACGAGTCATTGATAAAATTGGGCTCCATCTGAAGATAAAATTGGCGCATGCCATTTGAAGAAGGGTGCAGAAGCTGAGGACATTCATCTCTATAACTGTCTGCAACAACTAGATAGGTCCAACTTCCAACTGCAATATGCTGACTTTCAAACCATGCTTTATCAAGAAAGGAACAAGAATCCCCTCCAGCAATGAATATCACTCAATCACCTTCCAGGACTTCGCACACGATCCCTTCTCTCAAGCTCACCATCGGCAATGGCAGAAGCTGGCTTACGGTCAGCGTGTTTCAGCGTGGTCGTTCTAAGCTGTAGGGGACAACTCAGAAACCAGATATCTTCTGTACTCTGCCAACATTGTGTATTCACTGAAGAGACATCTCATGGATTTGAAATGGGCTCGGGCTTCGTTGAAGGCGAAAAAGAAATTCCAAATTGCCAAGAGCTTGCCTCACAAGCATCTCATTGTCCTAAAAAGATAGGTTGTATCATTGATGCGATTAAAACTCTGCACATAATCAATCGAAAAGATCAATATCAATAAGTCCTAACCATTTTATCATGGAAAAATACAGTACTGCATATAGAAATTTCGTTATAAACAATGCGATGCCAAACTAAATAACTATAACCAAATTCTAGATTATCAGTTATACCATGTCTTAGCTTTCTTCTAAGCTTTTAAGGTAGAGCCTGTAACCCTCGCGATTACTAGGCCAGTGGAAATCGCAAATATAGGCACCTTGCAAGCAATACAACCTGTGAACGAATTCCCGATCGACAGCACAAAACATTGCCAAAATTGACGGCATGACCTAAAAATGTTGATGGCACGTCACTGAATGGGAGAAGGTAACGGTGTTTCACCTGCAGCAAAAGGACCATTTCAGCAGTTTGTAAGATCCAGATAGCATCAGGAGCAGTCGTGTATCGTCATAACTCACTTTTGTAAACTTGATCTAGCAATACTGATGACTCAGCATTGAATGTCTCCACGCCCACCTGGCTTTCCCTACGCAGATTACCCTGCTCCAGTAGTTATCATCAAAACAATTTGAAAAAGTTTAAAAAGAGAATACAGTTACAAATTAAAATAATTCCGCAAATCCTAAACTACCGCGCATGAGAAACAAGAGGTTGAAACTGAAAACTGAGCATTTTGAATAATGATCACTGAGAATTACAACTATTCTGGTTTGTGAATTGGATGCTTCATCTTCTTGAGTATTGACACAGTAAGTGGAAAGCTTAACCTATCCACAGAGAAGACCGAATATGTCATAATATCAAGCTTGGGATCATACTAACTGTCAGATAAATAACATACCAAGGTTTCATGTGTTGCGACCTTTAGGTCTCCACCAACTGGTTTAGTCCTTTCGGACTTCATCACTGCCCGAAGCAGATCTATTATGGCCCTGTCCGCATCACGCTCTCCGCCCTGATTCATCTGAGCTTGCTCCCCTTCCTTAATGTTGCAAGAATGCCCTTTGGAGTGACGTGTGGCAGAACCAGTTCCAAATAGAGCATACAACGATCATTCCTGCAGACCTCCATATCCGCCAGCTCAAGTCAAAATCAAAGTCAACAAAAAACATGCAGGGAATGGATAAGTTCATTTTCGTGTAAGTGAGAAGTAGTTTCATTTCTCAAAAACCAAGAGAACCCTAATCGAGCACCATTATATCTAGAGGTAACTTTCATTCAAAGTAATATGCATGAGCTTAATGGCGATGTAGTTTACTACTGGAGTGTGCATGTCAAAGTCTTTTATGTGAGCTCAAACAAAAATTTAACACTGGCGCATCTCATTTGATGAAGGAAGCAGAAGCTGAGACTATTCATCATTCGAACTGTTTGTAACGATCAGGAAGGTCCAACTTCCATCTGCGTTACGCTAAATTTCGAACCATGAAGAAGAGAACCAGTAAAATCCGTCCAGTAATAAATGTCATTCAATCACCTACCAGGACTTTGCGGATAATCTCTACCCTCAAGCTAACAAAGAATAGCGGCAAAAGCTGGCTTATGTTTGGAACAAATGCTGCAACAAGGGCTTGAAACCTACATAAAAAAAGAGACGAACTCTGCACACTACAACCAATTTCGGTACTTTTAGTATATTCAAAAGTGTCGTGTGCAGATATTCTTCTGTAGTTGGACTTCGAAATTCCCTGGTCGCCTCCAATTATTTTCCTCAAATCCTACCAAACCTCAATCCTCAATCCTCAATCCAATGAAAAACAACACACCGCTGTCTTTCAGACGCCGTCAAAAAACTCTTCGCCACTCGCAGTCCAGCTCCATGATCAAACACACGGCTTCTTCTTCTTCTTCTCCTTCACTCGGGATTGAGAGCACCACGCGGGTATGAGGGCACCTCACGGGGTAAGATAGCACCACGCGGGTATGAGAGCCCACGGCTGTAGGGCAATTCACCCCTATCTCCGTACACAATAATAATCGAGAGTGTCCGCGCATTAAAGGAGGATGGATTCAGGATGCGACATTAGTATAAGGTAAGAGCAGGGAAATATAAATATAAATATATATATATATATATATGAAAAGAAAAAGGAAAAAAAACTCTTTGACTAGGTCTCAAGTGCAACTGAAATGTGTCATCAAACACTTGTAACTAATATTGGTGTGTGTGTATATATAGATAAAGCAAACAATCTTAATTACAGTATTTTGACCTTGATTGCAAGAAATTTTATTAATTTGATATATTTGAATAGTAACTATAAATAATATTTTGAAGTGTGTTGGAATTATTTGAGATTTGAAAATATATGTCAAGAGTGTGAAAACAATGAACCAAATAATCAAGAAATTAAAGAAAAATAAGATGTTAAACTAAAAAACAGGACTAGATACATAATAAAAATATAAGAAAAAAGAGAAAAGAAAATGAAACCTTCTATAGCATTCTTAACAAGATTTGAATGTTTTTAATTTTTAATTTCTATTTTTTTTGTGTGTGTGTGTGATTTTCTTTTGTTTGTATTATAATAACTAGGTTGTACAGAAGTTTCTAAAACAAAACTATAGGTCCTTAAAAACTACTAAACAATAATAAAAGTTTTTAGAATCTTATTAAAGGTCTTTAAAGTTTTATAGAAAATAAGACATATATTTGTAAAGTTTGAAAGATTCTAGAATTCTACAAAAGATATTTAATGTAGATACTTTTATAAGATAAATGTGTATACTAGTGTATAAATTAACTAGTTTATTTTTACCTCTTTTAAAACTTCTCACTTCTAAAATTACAATTCACATTCCAAACACAAAGAACTTACATATTTAATATGTCCAATTAAATTCTCTCTAATTTGTACTTGTGTGTTACAATATATAAGTACTAAAATTAAATATTAAAAAAATTATATTTGAAAGAAAATATAAAAGTTTTCACATACAAACTTTTGTAATTATCCAAATTTATACACCAACCAATTGTAACATGTAATATTTTATGCTTATTTTATAAAAAAAAATAATTTAGCATCAATTGTTTTTTAAGCACATATTTTTTAAACAAAAATATTTTGACCATAGAAATTTATATTTTAAAATTATAATAGTTAAATACACTACAAAGAATCCTATAGCCATGTATATATTCATAGTCTTTTTGCTTGGATTCTCTAGAGTTTAAATATTTATTTTTTAAAAAAATAATATATATATATATATATATATATATAATTTTAAATTAATTTTTTTCTATTTGATTTGGAAAAATTCATTGTCTTCAAATCACTGCAGAAAAGTGATTTGATTTGCTCAAAAGACATTATTATATTTCCATGTTAGTCAATTACTTCAATTATTTACAATCGGCTCAAATCCAAAATTGGAATCTATTTTATTTAAATATCAAAGTAGAAGAGATAACTAATGCACTTGATTCATCTCCTTATTCTTCTAAGTAATTTTAGCTTCTTCAAAATATTCTTAGTATTTAGTAACCTTCATTCTTATGTTCAAATATTCATAATAATTTAAATGTATAAATTTTGCAACTCTACAATCCTAAGTTCTTTATATATATATATATATATATATATATATATAATTAACAAAATTTAAAGCCAAGACTTGAAGAAATCCTTGACACTTGAGATTTTGTTTATGTAACTTCTCAAAATTATCTCAAACATAAAATTTTCTTCTTAGATCTTCTAATCTTTAATATCAAGATTAATTATCAACTTATTTAAGAATTAGTATTTAAATTAGAAAATAATATAGATAATATATTTGAATTTGAATAAAATATTCTAACAAAAAAATAAATGCAATACTAAAATCACTATAGTATTATATTCAAAATAACCTCAAATACTGCTAAAAGCTTGAGACTTATTTTCTAAGTAATATACATAAGAATAGCACGACAATTCTTTTTTTGTAACTAACTCTTTAAAAAAAAACTAAATTGTTAGTGAATTTATATTTCTAAAAACTTATCACATTTTTTTTAAAATTTTATTATAATTTATTCAACTATTAAAAGATTTACAAGTTTATCAAATCAACAATTAAAATCACAGCTACTCATAATTAATAAACTCATTGTAATAACTCAGTTTAATGTGGGGTCTTTAATTGTTTTTTTAAAAGTAGCCTATCAACTACCAAGTTTGATGCTATTAACTCATGGATCTTCTAATATATGTTTTCTTTTTTAATACATGAAATAGATTAAATGATTAGATTTGTTTGATAATCTAAAAATTGATAAAAATTAAAATTAATTTTATTCAATATAATAATTGCAATTAGTGGTGAAGATATTTTCTTTTATAGATTTCTTGCAAGGTGGATGCTTAAGGTGGAAACTAACTACAAGTTGATAATAAATAATTATAAGTGAATTTAATCTTTGATAGTTTAATTTCATAATAGTATTTTTTATATTTTATATTTTTTATATTTTTTTCTAGAAGAAAATACATATAAATTTCTATATTTAATTCAAAATTAAAGATCTTTATATTAAATTGCATGTCTTTATTATTACTATTTTTTAAATATAAATAAAATAAAGGTTTATTTTGGATAATAATTAGTCTAAGAATCAAATATTTTGATATTAGGCTTCCAACATCTTTTATTTTTTAAAATACCTAAATATAATAATAAATTTATAAAATTATAGATTTTTATTTTTTTAATGAATACATATTAATATTGTGATCAAATTGTACGATTGGTAGGAAATATATGCAATCATCTTATTAATATTTTATGTTGCAACAAAGATGTTGCTTCAAAATTACATTCTTTAAATCCAATTTTACAACACACTCTTAGATAGTTTGATGTAGAAAGAATAATTTTGATGTTTTTGATATTAAATGTTTTACTAAGGATTTAAAAAATTAGTTCAAATTTTTAATTACAATAGTATTTTAAAATGTTTTAATAAATTTAGTAGATACTGCAATATAATATATATATATATATATATATATATATATATATTTAAAATAATACTTTACATAAGATAAAGTAAGCCAATATTATGAAACAATCTTCTATCATCTAAATTAGATCTTTATTTTTTGAGATTATGATTTTTTCAATAAAAATTAGTAGTATTAAAAAATTTTATCAAAAACTATTGAAAAAAACATGTAGTTGACATTTTGGAGTATAGTTATTTTTATATATATGTCAAAATATTAGATAGTGTATATATATATATATATATATATATTTGTATTCACTAAAAATAATTCTAATAAAAATGTATATAACTTATTATAAACTTAATAAAATGACTAAAATGATATTATCATTTATATTAGATATTTAGATTCTTTGACTAGTAAAATTATCACAAGATCTATTTCAAAATTAATATTTAGAGGTTACAAAATCTAATACATAAAAAAAAAGACATATTATAAAATTTAAAAATTGAATGTAGATATCTAAAATATATTTTCATGCATGAAATTTATTTAACATCATATCTTATTGATGACTTTATTTTGTATTAATTTTTTTATAATACTCTTTAAGATAAAAAAGCAAAAATAGAATCATTAACTTCTCCTTAAACTTATTAAGAAACAAAACATGTAAATCTAGTATTAAAACAATATATGCATTACATCGTTAATTTCTATCAAGAAAATCAAACAACTCTGATGCCATTAATAGAATATTTATAAGATAGTACAATAAATTCTTATACATATATAATAATTATTTTTTGTCAAATAGCCATAAATAAAATATTTAAAGATTTTAAATGCATAACATTACTATTTAAAGGTATCTACAATAAAACAATTTGTTGTTATTATTAATCATTTTTTAAAATTATTTTCGATTTAAAAAAACAAAATAAAAGAAAAAGAAACACAAGTGATTAGAAGCAATGTAGTGGTTGCCTCATCTATGGGTCATTTCTTCCGTACTGGAATTAAATTATTTAGAATAAGCATCTATTTTTTTTTTCAAAGTAGCAGTTTACAATCACTTTATTAATTATTTAAGAACATGTATTAAAATAAAAATTTACTTATTTTTCTCTTTTAAAAAATGGCTTGTTTACAACAAAACTTAAAAGGATGCACAAGAACATAATAACAGTAAATTATCTTTAAAAACATTAAAAAATTAAAGCAATAACTATTTTTAGACATTCCAATTTGGATAAAAAATTGCAACAGATGCTTTGTTGGAAAGAACCTGATAACGTATTTTAAAAAACCACTCATCCTTTGATTTTTATTTAAAATTTCTAGCTATAAAGTGATGGAATTTTCCACTTCTACTTTTACTTTTACGTTTTCTTCTTGTTTCTCATGGAGGAATTTAAGCTCATGGCGTTTTGGGTTTTAATGGGCATCACATGTTATTAGTAGTGATAGAACTGCGCTGCCAGGAGCAATTCCAGGCGGAATGGGCGTCCGCACCGCCGCACCTCTCCAACTGCCTCGTTCCGCGGGACGACCACCACCGTGACGAAGACACAACAGTGGCGACGATCGTCCATTCTGCATCGTCTACAATGACGACGATCGTTGCGAAAAGGGACGGAGTATTGGCGGCGACCGTCGCCGTGAAGGGAGGGAGGGGATTCAGGGCTCTTTTGTTGTTGCAGCGGAAGAGAAGGGACCATCGACATAGCCAGAAGCTTGGCTAGCAGCAAGCAGGTAAGGCTTTGGAGAGTAGCGAAGGGAGAGAGAGAGAAGGCAGTGGGATTTGAGTGAGAGACGGCCTCGGCGAGACTGCAGAATACTATCTTTAGCGTTTGTAAGGGGGGCCTTCTTTGGCGTCCTGTGATGCTTTGCCTGCACTCCCCTCTTCCCCGTCTTTTCCAGCTGTGGTCACGCTTGATTTTGCTGCAACCAAGTTAATTACTTTCTGCATTACGCCTCAGTAATGTTTGCGGTCGCGGGATTCACGTTCTGGAGTTTAGTTTTGAGGGCAGAAGGAAGGTGATGACGTGATTTTAGTGACGAGGTAATGATGTCAGGGCTTGATCGACAGTGTTCGAGGGGGATTTGAAGAGATTGTGTGAGGTGGACAGGGAGAGAGAGAGAGAGAGAGAGAGAGAGATGGGGATGAGATGACGTTGAGGTTGCGGGGGATTTAGATCGAGAGGGGAACGGAGGCAGATGGAGCACAAAGGCATGGTGTTGAAGGGAGGGCAGGGATTAGGGGGTGGACCTGGAGGATTGTTGGTGAACCAAGACGAGGCGTTCAAGACGGTCTTGGCGACGGCGCAAGACGGAATGGGAGGGTTGCACGTGGGATCGGAGGACGGGAGAAGAGCTGGAATTGTGGATGGCGTGCCGCCCGAGGACAATCTCGCCTCAAGCATCACACGCCAGAAAGTTGCTGCGGCGAAACAGTACATTGAAAATCATTACAAGTCGCAGATGAAGAGCTTGCAGGAACGGAAGGAAAGGTAGTAGATTATTCCTACCCCAGTTTTACTCGTCACGGCTTGGATTTGGTTTTGCGGCGTGCAATCTATGACGAACTCGTTCTCGACTTCTATCTCCATTTTCATGTTTCTAAGCTATTTGGCTCAGATAACCTACCTTCCTCTCCTCCATCGCCAGTCTGTAAATTTCGAGATTAACGGTCATCAATAGGCGAGGGAATGCCATTTATGAATACACGGAATGTAGTCATGGATACTAGGGCTCGTGAAATCAATCACTGCACCGCGTAGATCATGGTCGTTTGTTTATTTTAGAAGTTTGTTGCGGAAGTTTGAATTCTTTATTTCGAATCTGAGAATCAAGTTAGTGGTAGCACCAGGATCTGACTTGGTGCAATCTGTATTCCTGGTAGATATGTGACGTAGTGATCTATTTCACAATGTCAGCAGGAACTTAAAATTATAAACTGTTGAAGTGTGAAATAGGTGCTTTTTGACTGGAACTCACATTTCTTCTGAAGCTCAAGTTCCGGTTAACGTGGGAAACTTCTTTTAAACTGATCAAATAGTCATTGGTTACATGCTCTGATGGAACCCTTCACAGGAAGAGTGAAGTTCGAACACTTTTCGATTCAGAGAGATCGAATTCTTGTTGTCTTGGTACCAAAGATTCGTTACATATCAGTTTTAGACATGCATGGAATCAGATCCGGCAGTTTATGCTCAAACTCGATGACCTAAGTTTCCTTCAGTGCTCGCACGCAGATCTGTATTAATTATGCCACATGCGACTTGAGTTACTCAGCTCGCAGCTGAGCCATGTCGGTAGATTGGTAAGTCACTAGGTTGGCGGTGCCTGCACCAGGTTGCACGTTGGAATTCTTCACAGATTTCAATTTTAAAATCTCATACTTATTTATTTATTTAATTATTGTACATGATCTTCTTTGGTATTAGGAATTGAGAGCTCGTTTTCAGTTTCTTTACCTGAGATTTGGCTACATTACAGAGCTTCATTCGACCCATGAAACCCTCCAAATTTGTCCGATTAGAGGACATGTCTTTCGCAGCTTTCCATTGAAGCAACACTTTTCTTCTTAAAACCACGTGCACACCCTGAGTTTTGCAAGAGATTTCCGTATCAGGGAATGAACCTACGAACTCCTTCATTTTTTGTATCGACTGGCGAGGGTTTCATTATTATACTTCAGGGAGGATCCAGCTCCTGTGAGTATTGAGTCGTTGCTGTTTCTTTCATCGACAGGCGCTGGACCCTGGAGCGAAAGTTACAAGATGCCGATGTGTCTCCAGAGGATCAGCACCACTTAATAAAGGATCTGGAGCGTAAAGAGACAGAGTTCATGCGGTTGCAGCGTCATAAAATGGGTGTGGAGGATTTTGAGCTTTTAACAATCATTGGACGAGGCGCCTTTGGAGAGGTGCATGTCTATTGAAGGGCACAATATATGCATATATTTTTGACGACTGATGGACATTACAGGAGAGAATGGTTTTAAATGACATGGGATCTTTTGGAAGGGCAACTTGGCTCAATCAAATCCTCTCTCTCCCAGCCTTCTCAGTGTCTCATGAATGAGTCTGAGTTATGAGTGATTTGATACTGACTAAATACACTGGATACTTCTGAAAGTCCCGGGGTGCCGCGTAGAATTTTGCTAAGAGGCTTTTGTTTACTGTAAAATGTGGGGCTGCAGGTAAGACTCTGCAGAGCAAAAGCCACAGGCGAAGTTTATGCCATGAAGAAATTGAAAAAATCCGAGATGTTGTCAAGAGGGCAGGTATGTGATGCTTAACTTCATTCTTCACAATGGAGAACCACGTCTTGGTAATATCTTCTACTTAGTGTTTAATATTTCTTGTTAACAGGAATGATCTGTAAGCTGAAGTTCATTATGAGAGGTTTTGGATTTGATTCGTCTTGTTATTGTTTATGAGCCTAGTCATATTTATGTGCTAAGTTCAGTTGGTTTGCATTTTCTACAACTTCTTTTTGAGCCAATTGGTAAGGTGTAAATGATGGATAAGCCCCGGAGTCATTTCCTCCGGGTTTAAGGCTACATTGAGTTTTGAAGTGGATTTTTAATGTTGTATTGGTTTGTTTGGATCATGTTTCTGATCAACACCAAAACAGGTTGAGCATGTGAGGGCTGAAAGAAATTTGCTGGCAGAAGTGGATAGTCACTGTATCGTGAAGCTCCAGTATAGCTTCCAGGACTCTGAGTACCTATACCTGATCATGGAGTACCTTCCTGGAGGTGACATGATGACGTTATTAATGCGTAAGGATACCTTAACAGAAGACGAAGCTCGCTTCTATGTGGCACAGTCCGTTTTGGCGATTCAGTCTATCCATAAGCACAACTACATCCATCGGTTAGCTCTGATCTTCGAAACCAAGTGTTGCTTTTACACATTTTGGCAAGCATGAAATACTATTATTAGCGTTATTGGTCCTGGCCACCTGCACTAACCATCTTCGATCCAGTTTACACAGAGTATGGTTTGACGTGGTGCCATTTCCTATACTTGTTGTGTCAGGGACATCAAGCCTGACAATCTGTTACTGGACAAGAATGGGCATATGAAACTATCTGATTTTGGATTATGCAAACCTTTAGATTGTAGGGCCCTATCAACGTTGCATGAGCATGAGCCCAGTACTGATGAGGAATACCGGGAGCCTATGGACGTAGAGAGTGGGCGTCTACAGCCTTCCTCGCGAGGGCTGCCAAATCGTAGTCAGCAAGAGCAGTTGCAGCACTGGCAGCGTAATCGGCGGATGCTGGTACAAACTCACTTTATCTGGATAGTTTTGGATGAGTGTCGCCTTTTCATGATGATATTTGTGATAGCTAGAGAAACATATATATATATATATATATATATATATATATATATATTGCTGTAAAAAGGGAGTGGCTATTAGCAAAGTAAATATGTTATGCTTCGTGGATCTGTAGGGTCTCATTCTTTAGCTTGCAGTCTTAATTTCACTATAATATTGAATCGTGCTTGTTGCTATGTGAAGTAAATTTTTTGAGCGTTGTTACGTTAAGCAAAGTTAGCTCTTATCTTTTAAGACGTGGTACATATTGCTACTTGTGTGGCTTCATGTTCCGAGCTAATACGTTTGTAAATAAATTTAGGCATATTCCACCGTTGGCACACCCGACTACATTGCACCTGAAGTGTTGTTGAAGAAAGGTTATGGCATGGAGTGTGATTGGTGAGTACTTGCCTTCAGCTTTTGCTATCATATCATCAGAAGGGGGGACTACCTATGTAAATATTCTTGTTGTATCTGCGGAAGAAACTGCCTTTCATCTCTAACATTTTCGAAGATTGTTAACTACCGGATTATATCTGAAGTTTTAACAGAATATCTTTTGTAAAATGACCTTTTCTGTGATGATGATGTGATGATTACCTTTACAGGTGGTCACTTGGAGCCATCATGTTTGAGATGTTAGTTGGTTATCCACCTTTCTATGCGGATGACCCTATGAATACATGCAGAAAGGTTTGTACTCCCATGTTTTGACAACTTTCGAAACTTACCTTGTAATTAGTTTATTGGTGATCACTTTACACAATATTTATTTGTTTGGTTTGAGCTACTGTGAGTTGTTAGATGCAAAGTTTATTCTTATCCTGAAAAGGGGTATACTTCATGTCCTACTTTATTCAAGAACTGTAATTCATTTACGATAGTTGATTCGTGTTGTGCAGATAGTAAATTGGAGAACATACCTCAAATTTCCAGATGAGGCTAAGTTAACACATGAAGCCAAGGATTTGATTTGTCGACTGCTCTGTGATGTAGAGCATCGTCTAGGGAGTAGAGGTGGAGATGACATCAAGGTGAACTTTCTTTTATTAGCTTGCTAGGTATTCATTTTTGTGATGTTGGCCGAGTTGATAACCACAACTGCAGCTCTCAGGTTCGTTGATCTTGCTGGTGATGTGATAATATACCTTCTTTATTGAATTTGATCTAGTTGATAGAGGTGGACTATTTGGTTTGGTCGGAATGTATCAATGAAGTCGTTTATGAATTGTTTTGTTATCTAGGCGCATCCGTGGTTCAAAGGGGTTCCATGGGACAAACTATATGAAATGGAGGCTGCGTACAAGCCAGAAGTTAATGGGGAACTTGACACTCAAAATTTTGAGAAGTTCGATGAGGTACGTTTTTCTACTATCTGGTTTGGGTGTCCAATATTTTGTTATCCTTCATCGGCAGCGCAAATGTCCCTGTTGGATTTTCAAGAGATTGCGACGTGTTAGGATCGTGTTCAAAGCTGACAAATTGGATGATTTATCCGAGTCCGTCACTTTTCTTTATGTGCTGCCATATGTGCCATATTTATATCGGGTTGAATATCTTCGTTGTTTGTGATTATTACAGGTGAATTCTCAGCCTCATGCTTCAAGATCAGGACCTTGGCGGAAGGTAACTTAACTTATTCGTTCCATTTCGAAATTTTCAATGGACATCTTATGAAAACTGATCCCTCTGAAAAGATAACCAGAGATGCTTCTTTTTGATATTTACTTGGTTGGGATATCGATTTGGTCAGAACTTAAAGTGCTATTTTTTTTCTGTTTTGACCGAATTTTAGCTTGTTGAGCTTGGAATTCAACTTCTTTGAACGATAATTTTGATTGGCGATTAATTTGTTTATGTCGTACGCTGCCGATTTTAAGGAATCTCACGTTAATTTTGGATTCCTTCAGATGCTGACTTCCAAGGACACAAATTTCGTGGGATATACGTTTAAGAACTCGGATGTGTTTAAGGGGATGATGAACTCGCCAATTGGTACGAAGCCTCATTAAATCTCAGTACATCTTAGTCTTCTGATGAGGGGCTGGGTCTTGCAAAATATCAGCCTCTCAATATGTGTTATCAAATACAAAAATAATTTATTTGTTTTGGTGAAGCGATTACGGTTGTGCTGACATTTTATTGCTACGTTTTCTGAGCAGCGGAGCTCAAGAAGAAACCTCAGCCCAAGAGACCATCCATCATATCTCTCTTTGGTAGGTCACTAGTACCTCTATGTCGACCATTGCTCGGACCTTCTTATTACCACTAGAGAAAGCATTGTTGGTTTGGGTATATTGAAAGTTATTTGCAATCTGTTACTTACGACGCCAGTAATATGTGTCCGCAGATCATACAAACGTTGGTGCAGTATCCAACGGTGAGGAGTCTGGTGACACACACTTTGACGTCGCAGCTGGCCAATCTGATGAATCAAATTCATCATCCTCACTACGTAAACCTCAAAGCAGTAGATGACGGATGTTCGATTCAGGTGGTTCCAACCTATTTTCTGAGAATCTAACTATTCATATCTAAGGACAGTGGAACTAGAGCCCGTATATTAAAGGTATGTGTCTGGTATATAGCTGTAGTGTTGAGGATGTAGCGTTGACGGGTTTATATTCTTGAATACTGGTTGGTTTGGTAAATAGTTCGACATTGTCTGGATGGTGTCTTGAAGAATACAGTCTTGCCACGCTAAAAACTTGTGCCTGTTTGATGTATGCGATGTACAACAAGTACCATCATGAAGTAATATCAGATATCCGAGTATAGGCAAAGACCTTGGGTTAGAGTGACGAAGCGCTCAAACTAGGTGTTCAGTAAAACATCCAGTCATATTACTGTAAACCATCCTGTCGATGATTTGTTTTCACCGAAGATCTATAAGCTTTACTCCTGTGGATCATGACTTAAAGCCTTGCCATTAAATTCTATCGATTCATGACTCTACGAATGCCAAAAGCTGCATGTCAAGAATTTTTCTATTCAAAAAAATTATTTTCAGCAGTTCAGTTTTTCTCTAACCTTTCCCACTCATTGGATGAAGACAATCGTGAACACTGGGAGGGAGGGAGGGAGGGAGGGGGCGGGGGGGGGGGGGGGGGGGGCTAGATTTATTTTTCCACTTCAGCATCCCACCACATTACTGGCAGTAGCCTGCGTATATAAATTCTTTGTCAAAGTCGGACAATTCAGTAGGGACACGACGATCATTCGATTGTTACTCTATCCAATCATAATCCAACTTGCAAGATCCAGTGTTGCGCCATGAGTACCTTTGTGGTGGATTTACTATGCAGAAATGAAATCATCGCCATGGAGAATCTGGCCTACAATAGCCCAGAGATACATAAATCGACTTTTAATTCTGGGTGTTCGATTCCACTTTGCTGTATGTTTCGTCCAATTTGCTACTGATGGGGTTTTCAAAATTCAAAAAATTTAAATTGTCGACTAGTCTTTCGGATTTTGGACTTCAACTGACCAAATCCTGCTATTCTTTTAGTCACAATGAATTTGCGCAGAAGTGCCTTCAGCAACTACTCTTGAGGGGTCGAAGCAAAAGCAGGCACTGATGGAGGTGAGAAAACAAAACTTTCTAGGTTCTTCGAGATGCAGTCGATGTAGAGTTGATGATTCAAAGAAATACTCGACTTGCATCAGATTTGGATCTATTAAGCACTGCTGCTGCTTTCATGTGGCGTAATTGGGTAAACGATTTACCATTTTCTTTCAACCAAAATCCTCTACGCTAGGTTTACTTTTCTGACCTAATTCCTGGTTCAATGTCGTTGGTTCCGAAATACATGAACGAAATTTGTTCGTCGGAAGTCGTGTTGAGGCGAGCAGAACGACCGTTACATTTAGGTGGAGTGAGTGAGAGAGTGAGAGAGTGAGAGAGAGAGAGAGCTGTGACAAGTATTCACGGGAATATGACTTGAGACCTATTGCTGTTGTGCAAAGGATTCGGGCCAGTGGGAACCATGCGGTCGGATTCAAAGTGCGCCGACGTCGATCTTCGGGGAATGCCGGACTTGGCAGGTGGAGGATGATCGCTTGCTCGAGTTCGTGGAGGTCGATCCGCGTCGGGGTTTGGTCTAGTGGCAGCACTCAGGGTAGTTTTTCTTTTTGCTCTGCAGACGACGCGTCTCTGTTGCTCACCGCAAGGGGACAGGACGTCGCGTTGGATTAATTTCCGCGTCCGACGTTGTCTTTGGCTTCCACCCCGCAGCATGGTAAGGCTCCATGCACCGTCGGTGAAGTACTCGACATCACTCGCCTGCGGAAGAAGGGCAATGGATTAGTCTATTGTAACAGGATTTAGTCGCTAATTTTGAATATTAACTTACCAGATGAGGACTAACTGGCCTTCGAGACCGTCGTCACGACATCACTTGCTACACGCTTTCTAGATCCAATTCAGCAGGGTCGATTATGCTTTTTGTCGTGAACCTCAATGCTACATGGCTGCGGCATCTTTCGCATCGATTTAGTGGAGGCACCGCAGCTATGACTAAGGATTAGTGCAGAGGAAATTCTCGGCCATGGCGTCTACATTCAGTATGAATCGTATGAGATTCAATGGCAAGCGAATGCGGCTGCGTACCTTGGAGTTAGGGGGATTGCGCTGTGGGACTCCCCTCGCAATCGTAGCCTGTGGAACGTTTTTCAAATCTGCGTTCGTATGTCTCTCTGAAGATGCTGCAAAACCGGCCACAGGGTCACACGAAACTTAGACTTACTCTGAGCTATTAAGAAATTGAGTCTTGTAATATTTTTCGCAGCAATGCAGTATTCCTTGGGATGAACCATCTCGTAGCTAGAACATGCTCTTCACACAGACAGAGATCGTGATGTGCCAGGTAGACAGATTTGCACTAAAAATAGGCGCAGGCGCAGTTTGCACTCGCTTCCTACACTATCAGCACAATAAGGTGCACAATATTCCCACGGGCAGCCAACCACATGATCGTGAATCGGGATATCTTGGCGTGCAATTCGCAGCAGAAAGGGGTTTAAGAGCATTTTGTTCATTGAGATCTAAAGCAGTTCACCCGCAGTCATCTTTGTTCAAAGGGTGCAAAGCAAACCTCATCTCTCAAGTATTGCTGCGCAGGAGGAGTTTCCTGACTTTTGCGGCCTCAGACTACACTGAACTGAGAGAATGCGGCAAGCGATTTCATAACCATGATTAGAAGTCGATAAAGGGAGCATGGCTTACCTGGTGTGGATTGGAAAAGAGGTTGACTGAAGGTGATAAGCGCGACTAATGTGAGAACTAGTAGTAGTGCAAAACTCCAGCTGACCGCCATCGCGGATACTATACCTCCACACTAACACGAAATTGCAAATGTCTGACATGCAACTCCTCCTCTTCTAGTGCCGAACCTCAGAAGTCACGTTGGTCACACGAAAGCAACAACCGTTTCAATCTCGACTGCCAGATTGAGATTTAAGTATAAGGATAACAATTCTCCTCGACTCCTACTGCTGGAAGTGCAAGCCGGATTCATGCCAACACAGAGCGGCTCGTGGAACTAACGCTGGCGGATCCTCAGTCCGTAATTATGCTACAGATCTGGTGTGTAAATGTTGCCTCACATTGAGACATGCAGCGTCTGAGGCCACGCTTCGGCATGATGCTTTAAGAAACGACGTCATCAGCTCAGCATCGTTGCTGCCAGAGTTGCGGGCTGCGCACTTGGTACAGTGACAAAATCGGGTCATCGCCCGACCAGATGCCTCCAAGTGCACCCCACTAGAATTTGGTACCAGCAGTACGCCTGACACAAAAATCGTATATCACACATGCACTGGAGAAAAGGAGGGAGAAAGGGAGGTAGGGAGGGAAGTTGTCATTCACGTAATGCAACGTCCTAGATTACACTGGTTGCAAAATTTTCACGCGCGGCGCCAGCCACCACAACCGATCGCAAATTCCAGGCACAGAAATTAGCAGAGACCATCGAGCACATGAGAACGTGTGTCTTGCATATTTTGTGGCAGTGGCAAGTGCAACATCAAAAATATGTGAGACGGGGACGCGGCATCTAACGGGCACCACTGGCACTGGCAGTGGCAGCAATCTCCAGAAGCAGTGCAACCTCAGTGAGTACTTGATCTTCTTTTGATAAGCAACTTCATCTTCCCCAGAACCGAAACAAAACAAAAAGATCCCTTTCCTCCTCTCTGCACTTCAGTTTAGAACTACCCCTGGTGATATATCGGTACAGATTGCAGTTCCGTATGCTCTTTCTCATTTCTACATGATTCTACTTCCATACGCAATATCTGTAGTAACTCTGAAGAGATAGTGATGGAGATGGTGCCATGTACAGCAGCCGGCAGTCGCCAACAAAGAGGAGGAACGGCATGAGGTACAGTCAAAGTGTGAAGACTAATCATAAAAACATGGACCACCTCGTTCTTCTCCCCTCATCACAGGATTGAAGGTGGCTATGGTGGCTCTTGTGGGGATTCCTCGAAGACCCTCTTCGGCCCCCAGGATGTTTGTGTGAAGCTTTGCAGGCAGCCACAGATCGATGCAGCAACGGGAGAAGCCCTGGGATTGTGCCTTTGTGTTGATGCTTACACAAAAGGAGCTCAAGTGTCTGCAATCAATCAATCACAGAAGGGGAGAGGGGAAGGGGCTGCCAGCAAACAGCCCTCCATGAAAAAAGATGAGGATAGCGGTGATGACAATGATGATGTTTTTATGTGCCACACACAAACCAGGGCTAATTTGCGGGACTCATGTGGCGATACCGTAATGCTCCCATGAGTGCCATTTGTGAGATTCTACTACAGCAAAAGGCTCCTCGTTCCAGGGCTCAGAAACAAGACTTCTGTGAGTTTTTTTTTGTCACCCTTCCCATGCTTCTTTTTCTATTCAGTACCTGCTCTCTCCCCTTCTGGCTCTCGTTCCTTCTGGGTTATAAACAGAAGTGATTGTAAACATTGAAGGTGAGATTCTGCATTTTAAACATATTCACTCCTTAAGTGCAGTTTTAACACCATTCTCTCCAACCCAAGTAGGAAATGGAGAGAAGATTTTATGATCCATGTAGCCCTTTGTATTTTGTTCTTGGTTATGGATTTGGCTACCTCATAGCCCCCCATTCATCATCTCATCATCAAGCTGGGCTCCACAGTTCAGTTCTCACATCAGCTTCAAATTGAAAATCTCAGAAACTAGATTTGCAGAATGGAAAAAGCACAAGATTTCCTGAAGATCCCACAAATAAGAGCGTTGATCTGATTGGGAATATGAATGTGACTGCAGCAGCTACTAGATTGTCCACCCTTGAAAGGAAGGAAAAAGCAGTGACTGTCATTGGATTACTTTGCACACATTTGCACATTACACATGTATATGTATATACATGGGTAGATTGAAATACTTATACGTCTGTTTTGTCTTTATTTTATTTTATGTGTATTCATAATTTTATACCAATAAGAGGGTATAGAGGATTCAACTAATATTAGTGCCAAGTAATCTTATATTGTTTGTTGAAGATTCTTCAAGCACATATTTTTGGTCAAATTTCTTTTAATTTTGGTGGTCGATTTTAGGTATCTTTGTTTATTGTTGGATGCCAAAGGTAGGGATAATTGCAGGTTGAGTGCTTTGAATGTAGCACTTTGTATTAATCTAAACCTATTTAATGAAATACATATTTAATTGTTTTAATTATAATGTGTATTCATTAGTAAATATTTTCCACTTTTATATTCTATAATTGAACATAGTTGATATTTTATTATTAATAATAATAATAATAATAGTAAATAATATAATTATTTAATTTTCATAAGTAACACTTTAAAATAAAAACTTATAATATAATTTATAGAGAGAAATAGTATAGTAAATACTAAAAATTATTAATAGAAAACATTTGTAAAAACTGTTTGTTAATTTAGATGCCATCATTTAATAATTTTAAAAAATTTATTCATCTATGTAGGTATATATATATATATATATATATATATATATATACACACACACACATGTATGTATACATAAATATATGACTTATCTTTTGCAAATAATTTTTATCAATAGATCACTTATATTATTGAATTATACATACATACATACATACATTTATTAAAATTTATTTAGATAATACACCATCATATGTATAATTTAAATAATGTAATTAAAAAGTAATCCAATCACAATCATACTTAAATATTATTTTAATTCATTGTAAGTTTAATATTACTATGATACTATAGAAATTAATGTTACTATGATTCTTTAAATTTATGCATATATCTATATATATATATATATATATATAAATGAAAAGAATTTAAAAATTTAAAAATTTAAATTTTAAAAAAATAATCAAATTTCAATACATGCATGTTCTACAATGACAATGTGAAATACATTGCATCACAACAGAAGTATCACATTGATCTTCTTTAAATGTAAAGAGTCTTTAAAATTAGTAATTACATTTTAAAAATCCTAAGTAAATTCTTAAGTATATATATATATATATATATATATATTTTAATGAATCTCTACAAACTCAAAGTATATAAATTTTAATAAGAATACATATGCTTAAAACATTGCCATATTGACATTAAATTCTATCTTATAATGTGTATAATAATAGAGGTCACGTTTCTTATCCTAAAGGTAAGAAAGCTCATGAGATGTTGGTGGGCGGTCCCTAGCATTTGTGTACTATATGGCATCTATTTGTATGCTTTGTGTGTAGTAGTTGAAAAAAGATATAAAAACTAAAAATAAAAAATTCCACATAATGTTAGGAAAACAAACAAGAAGATTATCTATATGGCTGTCTTCTAATGTTATAAAGTGTTAAGTAGATTTTTCGTGTAATTATATTATGCAACACACATTCACAAGTTATCAAATTAAATCAATAATAAAAACAACAAAAATATAAGCTTTACTTAATCAAATCTATAAATCTAATCTAATAAAATGTAATCAAAATTCTGACATAAAATAATGTATATACAATTTAAAAAAATTAATTTAAGTTTTTTTATACATTAATATGATTAAATCAACTTTAAATATAATAACCATGAGTGTATATGTAAATATATATATATATATATATATATATGTGTGTGTGTGTTCTAGTGGAAACTTGTGCTATTAGGCAGCCCAATTTCTAACATTATCATCCATCCATTCCCTTGTTCATGCATGATTCCTTGTTTCTATATTCCTTTATTCCAATGCATTTCTTTGTTTCCATCCACTCTCTAGTTTCAATGCATTTCCTCACTCCCATATATTTCTCTATTCCCATGTTCAACCAATGAAGAGGCTTTTTTATGTTTTAATCTTATTTCTAAGTTATTTTATTTAATAGATATTCATACACATACAAAATATATACAACATTTTTTTTTGTAAAATTTGCATTCTTGATTTTGTATACAATAATGCATATTTTTTTTTGTTTTATTTTAATATTTTGTATAATTTTTGAATCTTCTTTAGATTCAAAATAAGATACAAAGTGAAGAATAGAAGATTAAGTAAAAAAAGCTTTGAAAGTAAACAAAGGAACTATGTTTACATTGACCTTTTCAAATATAACACTATTGTTATTCTTAAATTTTAAAAATATTATTTCTAGTATTATTGAAGTCTTTCTTTTCATCTTCTTCTAGCATCTTTGATGAGAAATTTTATAGGAAGGTACAACCTTTTAAAGTTCATGCCATTTGATTTTCATAATTGTTCTCCAACCTAATGCCTCAAATTGAGTGGGAGCTTCGAATTTCATTGGAAATTGCACTTGCTTTTCGACAAAATTTTCATGTTTCATAATGCATTTCTAGTGATTCATCTATAAATATTCTTAAATAAAAAATATTTATTTTTATAAGAATTTTTTCCAAATTTTTAATTAGATTAAATTTTATATAACTAAAAAGCTTTTGTAAATCTATACTTGCAATCATCAAATACATATAATAATTTTATAAAATTGGTACTATCTTAATATATTTATATATGATTTTTTAAGGAAAAAAAGAACAGAAAAGAAAAGAAAAGAAAATTATAAATGTCTAATTCTATTACTTGTAAAAGTAAAGATTTTGATTTTTAACAAAAATAAATAAAAAAATAATAAATAATAAATTAAACTAGTGTTGTTTGTTTGTTTGTTTTTTTTTGTTACTTAGTTTTTAGTTTTTGCAAGCATGGAATTAGTACTAATTGATTGTTGTTGTAGAAAAAGAAGTACAAATTACCTATCACTTGTAAAAAAATGGGCACCACTTTAAAGTGGATTTTAAGGTGGATTGTTGTTGTAGATAAAGAAGTACAAATTACCTATCACTTGTAACAATCCACCTTGTTGTGTGTGCTTAAGCTTATTTAACAATGTATCATAGTCAACATACGAGTATTACCAATTCATGAAGGGGGTTGGGATCAGGTCCTTTAAAGTGGATTGCAATTGACACGGTTACACTAAGTGTAATTTATTATCTGTAATGACATATTAAATACAATCCCTCTTAGTTAAAACTGCTTCACAAATGTGTACAATAACATTCATATACAAATGAATCAATAAGCAAACATAACGTTGATGGATCTTAGAATGGCAATGGATTGAGTGGACCTCAGAAACCTCAAAAGTCACTCACTTAAACAAAGACTGAGGCAACGATCAGACTTGCAACTTATCGTGAACACCCACCTTGAAAATCTTAAAGTACTCGTTACAATACTGGTTTGTGAGACATGTTTTATGAAGCAAAGTTTATGAAGCCCTTCTCATTCAATTACTCACAATTTGAGAGTGGAATAGTCGTGAGATTGCTTCAGCTAACACCAACTTTGTACGTTATTTATTACTATTATATTAGATCTCAATCAAGAAATAGAAACACCGCCTCTTCTACCAGGACCCTGAGACCCTGATTGTATGTAGGTACTATGAAATGCAACCAAATTGCACATGAATACTGAGTAGAATGAATCAACCATGAAGTTTTTGTGTGTCAATTGAAGGTTTTGATGGATAGAGTTAAGAGCAGAAACACAAGCTTGATTTTCTCCTATATAGCAATCTCAACACACATACCTTATTCAGGGATTGTCGTTTGCCTGTGATGGAGAGTGATAGGGTGTACAAGATCTTTCTATTATATCTTACACTGCTGTTCTTGTGTGGAGGTCTCTGTCCGATTCATCTGCAAGCTTCACGTAACAATTAGCAACGCAGATGAGCAATAATTTAAGAATAATCAATTGCTTCAAAACGACGAGCATAGGTGTAAGCTTTTTTCTGTCAGTCAATTCTCACAGCACGCAATCTTCCATGAGTCGAGTGTCAGCGTACCTTGACAATCACGATGTGAAGAATCATGTCTTCCGTAGTTGAAGTATTCAAGTGTTGCTCTTCAATTTCCGTAGCTTTTTCCAATGTCATTGACATATGGATTAAAGAGTTGGAGTCTCGTGTGCGCTTTAACCGCATCATAGCTTCTTCACCTAAAATGTTAACAGTTACAACCTATTTCTTTACAGAAGTTGTGTGAACACGTAGTGCCAATCTTTATGACTTGAATTGATCTTCTTAAGAGATTTCAGTCGACGTCTTGCTCAATAGAAAGTTCAGTCAACGCTCGCTCTTGATTTTGAAGATCCTGCAATTCAGACTCTGCCTTTTAGCTTATCTTGAAATTCGTTAATGCTATAAATAGCGTCACTCAATAATGTCTTCTTATCCATGTGTAAAAAGCAAAAATCAGCGACAAATGAAATGAATAATTAAGCTGCCGAAAGAAGAAGCAGGAGATGAAAACTACTGAAGCGACATCTGTGGAGAGGTGAATGAATGTCAAACATTTTTCTTCCACTAAGACGACGGACTGATCAAAACTTGAAATTCCAGTTGCACTAGTAAGAGGTCCAGATGTTCCCTTCTGGTGTGCAAGGTTATGGATTTTTTTGAAGCAGGTTTCGTGTCAGTCAAGCTTGCTTGTGGAGTATCTGGTCTCAATTCCTCCACCAGTTATCTGTAGGTCTTAAGAGGCGGTGTGTCAAGACCTGGTTGCCTTTCCTATTACAGATTGTTGTGAACAGATGTGTGTCGGTGGCGCGAATTGTGCGTCATGGTCATGACCAGCATTTGAACCATTGCGAATCATACTTTTATTTGAGATCGAAACACTTCTTTAGGCCATTGACGTCAGACTTGGGCTTGATTGACTGTCGCAAACTAGCCATCTGGCTACTACAAGACTAAGAAATGTGACACGGCTTCTATTTCATTGACTGCCACATCATTGGTTTATCAATACCATCTTGATAGTGTGAACGACTTCCCAACTTTCTCTCATCTACCAAAGCCTGATGGAACGTTGTTTCACGACGTGAACAGCATCCCATTGAACCTGTGTAATATGTGAAGGGCACTTGACGATTAGATCAAACAAAATGAACACACCCTTCTCCCCAGCCCAGCATCCTAAAAACATAATCACCAATTTGAAATCTAGTGTTTTATGGAATAATTGATAAGCTCAGGTGATTTTGGTCAGTCGAGACGAATATTATGTAGTGAATGATAACATTGACCTGCCTTCCGACTTCGACTTATGAATCATTCCGACTTCGACTTATGCTGCATCGTAGTTATCTTGTGAAGGGTAGTTTTGATATCACCCAAGTTTTACTCTAACACGATCCTGAAGATTCTTAATTTAAAGTAAAGAATTTCTCTGGCTGCCAGTTTGAGTTAAAAAAAATATGCAATGCCTACTCAGTACTTTACCTCAAGAAAGTGTGAAAGATACCAGCTAAAGTCAAGCAACGAATCGCTTTGGGAAGATGATTAATAATCAAGAACAATTGAAGATGGAAAATATTTGATTGTTAAAATCAGCAGCTATGCCCAGGCCGAATGAGGAAATAATCTACAAAAGCTGTTTCTATCAACCAAAGAACGTGCGGATTATGACCACTAGTTCAACACTTATTACAAGGTCGAATGATGTAAGCTTACAGCGCTGACGGTCTACTCGATCCCTCACCAGCAGATTTATACTCGTACCAGACTAGAAAGTAACCTCAATAATCTGGAAGATTGTTGTCATTAAAGGTGTTCGAGGGGGTGAAGTTCCAAAAAATAACAGTACATCCGTAAGTTTTTAAGTTATAAGAACTGCGGACGTGTTCGTCAACCAAGATTAACGAGTGAGTCTGTTTCGTCAAGTTTTGATCGAAAGCTTGATTGGATCTGCAACGAACCAGCCTTGCTAGGCTGTATGATTATCAAGACTTTACGCTTCCGTACTTGAGAAGATGCATCCGGGCGAAGATAGCTAAAACTATAAAGAATATGTTCGAACGGAGTTCTGTTCGATCTTGTCATACAAAGCACCGTTCTCCCAGCTTTTTAATATATAATTGTTACACACAAAGAACATTCAGAATGATGAATAAAAATGCAAAGAAATGCTGTAACATGTTGCTCGAGGAAAATAAAACCACTGGAGGAGATCCAAACTCCTTACATCTTTCCAGTATACAGAAGGCCGAAAGCTGCCAAAAAGAGATCATAAAACTAATACACGGAACTCTCTTTCACCAGCAAGTGCAGACTCTGCAGCAACACCTTCTCGTCCAATTTTAGCTCCACGTCCTGACTATTCTCCTGAGATTCGAAGCCGTTAACGCCACCATACTCCGAGTCCCATGAACTCGCCTCTATCATGACTAAATCCGCTGCATCACATACGTTCGACATACAACAGAGGAACATCCATTTTACAGCTCGATCTATTTCAACAACACAAAATTAGATCACATACATGACACCCGAACACCTCCACCACCAGCTTCTTCTTCACGGATCCACTCCACCAACCTCCTCCTCTACATCGATCCATAATCAAATCCATGTGACATATGACTCCACATAAAACTCGTCCTCTTCTCCGCCTTTGATCTCTCACTCATGTTTAGAACGGACTAACGAACAAGCGAACGTCTAAGCACAAGCAAACAAACAAACAAACAAACAAACATGTAAACCCGCATCATCTCGCTCCCTCCCTCCCTCCCTCCCTCCCTTCAAAACTGAACAAAACACCCTAAACCCTAAATTGAACAAACATACATATATCATTAAAACATACCTTTCATCTTCTTAACAATGAAAAACGTGGAATCGAAAAATACGAAACATATTGCTTACAGTATATAAGTGCATTTTTGAAATGTGTTTATCAGTTTTTGCATAACATCAGTATTTTATTAAAATTTTAATAATTTTAATATCTTTAATTTATCATAGATTATTAAAATGCTACAACAAGATGCTTTATGCATAAAAATTTAAATGTTTTTTTATATTATGTTTGATTTAATATTATCAATTTGATATTTATTAATCTTATTGTGTGTAGTTTTACATGCAATAAAGTTTTCTTCAAATTATTAATAATGTATGAGTTGGTTTTTATTGATTTGTATTTACATTAATTTTAAAATTAAAATTTCAATTTTATATTATTTATTATTATTATGGTTTCATTAGCTTAATATGATTTAATAATTATAATGTAATTTCAGTTTATCTTTATAGAAAGATCAAATTCATGATCGATATTGATTCTAGTTAGTGAATGGCTATTATATTTTGATTTCAATAAAAGCAAATCTTTAACCTTTAATACTTTTTACAAGAGACATGATACCATAATTTTGTTTTCTTAAATTTTGATTTTGTTAACAGTCACGAATAATAATATATTGTAGAATGCAATAATAAATTTAAATTTTAAAGAGCTAATGAATATATTTATATTTATTTAAAATAAAAAATCATGAATATTATTTAAATATGCATTTATTTAAAATTATTTTTAAAAAATCAGATAAAAAAATAAAAATGACTCATCTACGTTTTAAAAAAATTAGAAATAAAAAAACCAGAATTAAAGAATCAAAATAATATTATTTATCTAACATGAGTATAATTATGTTTTAGCAACTATGTGTGTTCAACACATGCATAATTACACGCAATTATTTATTTATTTATTTTAATATATTTTTGACATATGATAATTATACAATAAAATAATGCTTTATTCAAAAAATATTTATTCAAAGATTTGTTTACTGTCTAAAATAAAAGAGTTTTAAATGCCAAGCAACAGAATAGTATGCCATCACAATCATGCTTCATTTATTTATTTATTTATTTTCTATTGTTGAAAAGCTTTATTGAATGTTGGTTGTTTTGATAGTACATCTTTTGCAGTTTTTCTCACAATGGATGTCTTCCTCTATGGTTCAAAAGCTTTTGTTTGTGTGCAGGGGTCTGAAATATTTTGTATACATGCCAGGGGTCAGAGAGATTTATTTGTGAGACACTTTTGCAACACAACTTGCAATTAATACAGCAAAGAGGCCAAATCCATTCTTACTAGGAACCTAAATATTTTCTCATGTGTTAATAGGGTCATTGAAGCAAAAACACCCTCACATGTGGAAAAAATTGTACCATATGACAAACACAACCATATTACCATGTTTTTATCAAGAAAAATTGCACATCAAAGATCTGAAACTCAACTTGATATTTGATATGAAAGAAAGAGAGGTAGATGCAAGTGGAGCACACATGGTTCCCTAGATGAAACAAATCAATTCAGTAACATACAAATTGGCAGCATGGACATTCTTGGTCCAAAAAAGTTGGTGATGCTTTTGGTACCTCTAATGAAACAATGCATACTAGAAAAGAAATTAAGGCTATATCCATAAATTCTAATATTTCCAACCTCGAGGTTAAAGTCATTGAAAATCAATTTTCAGAATCTTTAATGAATTTTTACGATCAGTTTAGTTGTTATATAAAGTTTGCTTGCTTCCTTGTTAGAAGCTTTAAAATTTGTTTATTAGAAGTTGCAGTAATAGAAGTTTGGAGGCAAATTAGGATTTTGCAAGCACAACAAGACTAAGAGTTATTGTAAGACCAATGACTACTATAAGGTCAACAATTGTAGTAGGACTAATCATGGGATTAGTAGAGATCACAATAACAATCAGGCTAGCAAATAGGATGGAACTAGTAAGGACTATAGTAGCAATAAGATTGGATACTATTATTGAACTCTTGGTAAAATAGGATCAAATTCTTTAAGATCTAAAACCTTATCAAATCCATAACAACAAAGATCTTGACACAATGTAAGATTAAGCATATCAAAATAAAACTGGAAATAATTAAACGGAATGGAACCTGAAAGATAGTATTGAATAGAAGAGAATAGAACCAAATAGAGCTAAATAGAACAGAACAAGAAAATCAAACTTTACTAAAAGAAAGAGTTTGAAGCCATACATGACCAAATGCCCCATATGGCTTCAGTCAGCCATATTTATACTTTGTTCAACTATTCCAAAACTTTCTAGAATGTTCTTAATGGTAGGTCCTACAAAGATAACCATCTTTTTAGAAGATTTTAGAAATGGATTATACCATGATAACTACTTTAAGCCTTTTTAGAAGATTCTATAGTAGATCCTATATGAACTACTATCCTAACTTCAATTCTAGAAGCTTCTTAAAAACAACTCCAATTACATATCTTTATATATGAATAATATAATCATCTTATTTATGCCATATTAGAGCTAATATTCCTCCACTAATGCCAAACATCCTTGTTTTGCTCTCGATGGCATTTTCAAATGGTATCTTGATAATGAATGAGGTTTTGTACAAGTTCCCACATTACATTGTGGATGGAATAACCTTTTCAGAGAACTTTGTATTAAAGGCGCCAATGACCATTGCTATGGCGTAGGTAGCGATGCTCCAAAATATTGTCCATTTTATATTCTTGTTGGTCATCAATCTCAACTGGTGGTAGCAGTGGTGGGTGGTGTCAGACCTAAAAGCACTTTGATTTAATATGAAACTCCTTAAGCTGCAAAACATAAAAGATCAGATGGATCCAAATATGTATCAATGTCATATTACTTGAAGTCTTGCTCAAGAGTGTACCCAACACCTAGCTGTAGAAGGTAAAATAGAAATTATAACAAGAAAATTTGAATTCTAATAGAATATTAAACAAACTCTTATTAAACCTTAATAATGATAAATAAGATTTAATAAAATTCAAAAAAAATCTTAAAGAAATTATAAAAAAATAATAAGAAATTTTAAAAGAGTTGAAAGAAAATCCACAATAAAATTTAAAAGAATCTTTAAGAGGTTTTAAAATATATTAAAATAATCATAAATATATTTTAAATAAATTTCAACTAAGTTCTAATTTAACCTTAATTGAAATCCTAATGGACTTCAATCAAATCTTAAACAAATCCTAAATCCTAAACCAAATCCTATATCAAACCTTGGACAAACCGTAAATCCTATACCAAATCTTAGATCAAACTTTAGATCGTAAATCAAATTCTAAATCAAACCTTAGACAAATCTTAAACCCTATATCAAATCTTAAATTAAATCCTAAACAAATCCTAAACGCTAAATCAAATCCTAGATTAAACCTTAGATCCTAAACCAAATCATAGATCAAACATAAGATCCTAAACGAAATTCTAACTCTATTCAATCTAATCCTAGTGCAATTTAAAATATTAATATCTATCAATTGAACTATTGATCTTACTTAAAAAATCAAACACCTTTGAAAAACTAAGTTGACAATAAGTACAAAAAAATTGCACTTATCAAATGAAAGAAAAATCCTAAATTCTGCTTGGATGTTGATTGGTCTCCTACTCCAATCTAAATATTAAATTTCTAGTACCAATATCTCCTTATTGAATTATTCAATTATTTTCAAATTTCACATATGTGTAAAAAATCAAGTCTATTATTCTTAAATATAAATTTTATTCCAATCCAACTAATATATTGTTGAAGATCTTAGAAATCCTAATAGCCTCTTAAAGTCCAATTTCCAAGACCTCAACCTACTTGAAATTCAATAACCTTCAAATCAATCATTCAATCAAGCTCAAACTTATAGTATATAGTTTAGACAACTATTCTCATAAGTCATCAAATTTTGAATTATAGATCTACTACTAAACTTACAAAATTCTTCAAAACATAATATTCTTTTTATTTCACAAATTCCAAAGTCGCCAAAAACAATTGTGACTTTGCAAAGCTCTTGTAAAGTCATTATATACTCAATTATTTCATAAAATATTTAAAAAAATCCTATTAAGTTTATTTTCAAATTCCACTCTCCAATCTGCAAAAAAACCCCCAAATTGCTATAAGTACTCAATTTTGTGTCTTGGGATCTGATTTCGACCGAGGTTGATAAGTAGTTCTCTTTGGATATCAAATTTTGATCTTTTGAGTTAATTTTTATTCCAATCAATTCTTAACTTCTTCATATATATACTCATATTCTTTATTTTTCTAATCTATCTTGTTTTGACTTATTTATGGCTTTACATAGTAAGTAGAAGTCTATTTTACAAGAATGTATCATTTAAATCTTTAGTTCTACTTTCTTTTGGACTATTGTCTATTTTCTAAGATAATTTGCTACAATATCTGATGTAAGATCTTCTATAATATAATAGATTCTTCACCCTTTTACCTATTAGTTATATTATATCACGACATCCACCTCTCTTGAATCTGTACATCTTTTGACATGCATCATTGATTCTTCAATATGAATTGATATAAAGTATTCTTTGTCTTGGTCAGATTCTTGATCTTCAATTTGCTCTTCTATTTCCATCTCAATGTTTCATAATGGATTTTATTCTTTATCAAAATTAATGTTTTCAAGTCTTTTCTTCAATAATATGATTATCTTTTCTGCTGTAGGTATTTTTAATTTTGTACCATCAAGTTCTTGTAATAAGTATGTCCTATTGTCATTTACTTTTTTGACAACACAAGGCCTGTGATTGCTCGTTTTACTTATTCCGAAAGAAATCTCCCAGTATAAATTTATATAGGGGGATTCGAACATAGGGAAAGACCATGTATATGAGCTCCAATTGTTAGGGTCACGCAATTAACCGCTACTGCTGAATGCTTATTATACCAAAGAACACTTAATTTTTCCTCCTACTGTCCACTCTCTCATATCAATACAATAACATCCACGACAACGATTTCAGTACCCTGTGTAATTCATGAACACATCAGCATATCCCAAACCATGGAATGAACAACTTCCAATCTACAGAATCTAATCAAGACAATTCCTTCGATTATAATTCTTCTCCACTAAACTTATAACCTTGTGATAAACAGTGACTGGAAACTTCCATACGTCCTCAATCTTTCACAACAATTGATAAACAATGATCCATAAATAACTTCGTAAATCAAACATTAATTCATTAAATCGATTTTCTTTATTAGAATCAATACTAACACAAAAGAAACAAGAAAACTAAGAAGAAGAGATAGTACCAAGCTTATTCCCAGCTCAGTACTATCGCAATCTAGCCCTCAGCTCACAACTCTCACAGTCTGGCCCTCGGCTTACAACTCTCACAGTCTGGCCCTCGACTCACAACTCTCACAGTCTAGTATTTTCTTCCCCTCTCCCATCTTTCTTATACTACCCCGAGATACCAACTCCTATACTACAGATGATAACTACTTTTCCTGACTATTCATCCATTTTACCTGCTGAACCAGCTTTTCAACAATTATCTATTCTTGTTTACACTATACATTAGGTATCTACATTCTAAAAATAACTACTTATTCTACATAGCCCCACTCCTAACTGTGCAGCATCCTCGCAAACACTCAATTGATACCTATCTAAAAATTATCTAACAAAACTCTACAAAAATTACGATCCCTCTGGCCTATCTAATTAATCAATTACTGCAGTATCTGTTATTGGTTCCACGAATTCTGGTTCCAACTGCAAATCTTCGTCCTCCTCCAATCCTTCCATCGGCTCCTGCCTCAACTGAGCTGAAAGGTCTTCATTGTACTCGCCCAGTTCACAAACTTGAGCTTTCAATTTTAGGATCTGGGCATCTCTCAATTCCAACTAGCGCTGAAAGTGTCTCCTCTCTACTGGAGCTTCGGGAACTGACAACGTCGATACTTGAGCTTGACTAATATTCACTAAATCCTTTGCCAATCTTATCACCTCATCATTCAAGGCCTCAATTTTAGCCCTTAACCGCTCCATTTCACATCTGTATTGGTCACTCAATACCAATTTTTCTTATGCCAATAACTCGATCTTTTCTCGTTCCATTACCAATTGACCTTTTACTTTTTTTAGTTCCAAAATTGAATTACTGCGAGCCTGGAATAGTTCTTGCCTGTGGGTCTCCACCATGCGCTCTCTTTCTTGTGACTGGCTCTACACTGTTAACTCTTAACTGGAACTACTACTCTTGAAAACACAAGAAATATAAGAAAATGGCACTCCAGCCAATCCAAAACAATACCACAAAATGATTTTAACTGGTGCCCCACTCCTATTCTTTTACTTAGTGGTGATAATACCAATATGTTATCCATACTGTCCTTGAAAGGTAATGAGAAGTAATCTTTCTTGGTGGCCGCATTAAGTTTCTAAAAATCCTGACAATTCCCATTCTTTTTCGGTACCATCACGATTGGTGACACCCATGCACTATGTGGAACAGGATAAATAAAACCCACATCGAGAAGTTTATCCAATTCCTCTTTCACTAAAAAAAAATATTTTGGGTTAAGCTGGTGTTGCCTCTGCCGTACCGGTTTAGCGTTCTCCTCTAAAATGATATGATGCTCATAGACTTCAGTGGGAATACCTTTTAAATCATCATAAGTCCAAGTAAAAGCGGATTTATGATGCAAGAAAAATTCGGTCCAGCAGGTCAACTCTTGTTCCTTAATACCTTCGTAGATCTTAATTGTCCGAGGTTCTACTGTGGTCGCCAAGTTCATAGTTTGACATAAAGGTGCAATGACGATGTTCTGTTTCAATCCCTGCGTTGGTTTAAAGTCAGTCCGTAACTTTGACATGTATAAAGTACTGAATCCTAAATCCAGGGCACTAACATGGTGCACATCATACTTAGTCATCCAATCAGTGTTAACATAATCCGAATTTTCCGAGTCCGTCGAGTATATCAAGTACTCCCCCGGACCTCCACATTGGTACACCACTCTAGGGTGTAGTGCTGCTTCCACGGGCACCTTCGTAATTGGTGCTACTACGTCGTCATCAGAGCTAAGTTCATCGTCCGACGTTAATTCAGATGCTGGTAATTGAGACTCCTCGTGATAGTGTACTGGGTACATTTGTAACACCATTTTGTCTCTGTCCTTGCCAATTGTCAAAGTATCACGACCTCAATCATTCTTGGCCTTTGCTTAATAAAGCCAGGGTCGTCTCAATAAAATTGGATATGATAAAGTCGAACGTTGTAATCGAAAGACGATATAGTCGATTTCATATGCAATACCAGCAATCATAGTTTGAACACTCCGTAAGATATCCATTGGTTTAATCCGGCTATGATTTGCCATCTGTAATAGCAATGTCGTGGGTATTAAGTATTCCAAATCTAAAGCATCCATTGTATCAGCGTTCATTAAATTGATGCTGGAACCATCATCCACCTAAACACCCGAGATCATAATACCGTCAATCAAAACATCGATGGTTGGTGCACTTGGATCACGGTTCAAACTGACTTCACAAACTTCTTTATTACGGTGCCTATGCCGTATTAACGATGAATTCAATGTAAAACGGTACTCTAGTACGACCGCTAGAAGTTGCTTCATAGATATAGAAGGCTGAATAGCATCCAGATCCTTCAAAATATCATAGGGTTCCATATTTAGGATAATTCTCAATGCCTTTTTTTTTTTTTTTTTTTTTTTTTTTTTTTTTTTTATTGGTTTGAGTTTAATTCTGTGAGGTAAGATATTCTTCCGCCCTGGACTCAGAATTTGAACAGCAGCCAGGGCTTCCTTGGAATTCCCGCCTCCAAGAGAATCTTTCAATGGATAGGACGTTTCTCAAAATTACATAGATATTGGAATTGCTTGGAATGGAACCGAAGCCTCTATAATTGGGACCTCATTGGATTGTGCCACCGAGTTAGGTCTCATACTGGGTACGAAGCCTTTAACAAGACTTGGATTGGTTGGTCCCGGCCAATTGGCATGTGAAACCAAATTAGGTTCCTCAGTTTGTTGAGGTCTCAATATTAGGATACGTCCCAATACTGATATTGGTTCGTTTAGCCCTATGGACGGCGCTACTTGCTCTCCTGCGATTAGTTCATCCATGTCTTGAATTAGATTCTTGTCTTTTTATTGGCTTCTAGTAAGTACTGCGTTCACCATCTCGACATGATGTATTGATGCGTCTCATTGAACAGGATCTTTGTCCTTAGTCGATTGACTTGTTTACATTTGCTGGTCCCGGTTATTATAATTAAAAGGCACATTGCACTATTGATAAGTGTGACCAGACTGCTTACAATTTCCACATATTGGAGCATAGTCATCAGTGGCCCTTGGATTAGGACATTCACTCGCATAATGTTCGATTTGTCTGCAACCATAACAATGAAGTGATCTCCTGCCAACTCCTTCAGGGATAATGGGTGTCTCTACTAGTATATAACCGCTAGATCTGTTCTATGTCGGATGAGTAAAGGATCTTGGTTGATCCATTGCTACTGTAGAGTCTGGCATTGGCTTTGTCATGGATGGATATTGATGGTATCCTGGTTGGTTCATCGCCAATCCATGAGTATTGGATACATCTTCTTGGTAAAATTCAGAGTTGAGGAAATTAAAATAATTCTTATTTTGTTTATTTGCTCAATTTCCATTCCAGCCAAACCTATTATTTGTCTGTACTTGATTGACATTCCACAAAGTTGGTTGAGTCATTATCTGGTTACTGAGTTATTCTTGCTTTCGTAAATTCCAACAGTTGGTGGTAATATGCTTGCCTCCCCAAAAGGTACATTGTACAGTCATTTGGGGTGGTGAAGGACATTCTGTTACTAAATGACCTTGCCCCTTATAATTGCTGCACCAGACATAGGACACATATTAGTTAGTTTATGCCTTTTTTCTTTATCCTTGGCCAAATTCACAGCCAATTCATCCATTTTTTTCATCAATGTTAACAGCAATGACTCATTGGGATCTCTTGATACTAATGCATTTGGTAATTCCTTTATAGGTATTGGTTTCTGATATGTGGAATAAGGCACATACGGGTGTGATGATGATGGTGGTACAGCTTACAATGGAACGGCATCCATTATTCCCTATGGAATTGTACCATAATCATTCCTTACCAGATAACTTCTCGATGCATCATTCCAATTTGTCATTTGATAACCTCCTTGAGATGGAATCATCGTGGCTCCAACTGTTAAGTTCTGGTCATAGTGACATTCCTCCCATACTTTTGCTCGCTCAAGAGATGATGCAATGGTGGCTGATTGGGCCTCCTTCACAAACATTTTCAATTCTGGTGGGTGTAGTCCATTAACCAATATGGACAACACAAATGATTTCGACATTTGGTTATTTGGCCATTTCCGAAGTATATCTGCTACACGACCATAATATGACTGTACCGCTTCCCCTGATACTATTCTTCTGTTTATTAATTTTTCTCTAACACGTTCTTTAAAACCAATTGATCAAAAATGGGCTAAAAATGCATTTTTCAATGCCTCCCAATTGATAAATTGTCCCACAGGTTGGTGGTTATACCACTCAAACGCTGTGTCTTTCAATGTCACTGGCAGCCATCTCAGCCAAATGTCTTCTGTTCTTCCATTATTGGCTACACATGCCGTCAAGAATTGAGACAAATGTTGATCTAGATCCGCACCTGGTAAACCTCAAAAAGTAGGTAATGGCACGACGCTAGTCGTTCGATTGCATACTGTACCCATTTGAACTGCAATCGGAATCGCTGGTCCTCTAGACGTCATTAACGATACCGGTGTTCCGCTCAATTTCTTATTAAAATAAAAAATGTCTCTCACAAAAGTCTTTTTCGGACTTCCACGCCTTTCCGATTGATTATTATTATCTCCAAATAATTTTACTGGTTGAATATGAGGTGAAAAAAATAGGTTTTGATATACTCTGAATTGATCTTTATTGGCAAGTGATTTATGTCGATCTTCAGAACCAGTCTTGTTAGGATTGGACATATTTCCAATTAAGAAGATACCCAATGGGATACCTAATTCTTCTAAGCCTTCCTCGTTTTCTATTAACGGCTTTGAGAGATTTGCTGGACTATTAGCAGCGCTCTCCGCGAGTGCTCTTGGCAATTTCTTTAACGGTATGTACTTCTGAAATATTAGAGGTCGATCGTCTTCTGGGTACGATCGAATATGCCGACAGGCATGCAACCACGGCTTAATCCAACTTTGTCGATGCTTCTTTTTCAATTTGTGATCTCGCTCATTACGCAACAAATTTCTTGCTTGTAATCACTCTGTTCTTTCCTTTGCTTGCTTTATTCTCTTTGCTGTTAAATTCTCATTCTTAATAATTATACTCTTTCATTATTTCTACTGAGTTTGCTTCCTAATCTCCTTTACTGCTTCGATAGTTAATTCCTAATATTCAATAATGTTGTCAATCCCCGGCAGCGGCGCCAAAATATGATTGCTCATTTTACTTATTTTGGAAGAAATCTCTTAGCATAAATCCATGTAGGGAGATTCGAACATAGGGAAAGACCATGTATATGAGCTCCAATTGTTAGGTTCACGCAATTAACCGCTACTGCTGAATGCTTATCATACCAAAGAACACTTAATTTTTCCTCCTACTGTCCACTCTCTCATATCAATACAATAACATCCACGACAACGATTTCAGTACCCTATGTAATTCATGAACCCACAAGCATATCCCAAACCCTGGAATGAACAACTTCCAATCCACAGAATCTAATCAAGACAATTCCTTCAATTATAATTCCTCTCCACTAAACTTATAACCTTGTAATAAACAGTGACTAGAAACTTCTATACGTCCTCAATCTTTTACAACAATTGATAAACAGTGATCCATAAACAACTTTGTAAATCAAATATTAATTTATTAAATCGATTTTCTTCATTAGAATCAACACTAACACAAAAGTAACAAGAAAATTAAGAAGAAGAGATAGCACTAAGCTTATCCCTGGCTCAGTACTATCACAATCTGGTCCTCGGCTCACAACTCTCACAGTCTGGCATTTTCTTCCCCTCTCCCATCCTCCTTATACTACCCCGAGATACCAACTCCTATACTACAAATGATAACTACTTTTCCTGACTATTCATCCATTCTATCTGCTGAACCACCTTTTCAGCAATTATCTATCTCTGTTTACACTATACACTAGATATCTACATTCTGAAAATAACTACTTATTCTTCAAGGCCCAAACCATCTCCTTATAAATTTCTTTACTATGTTATATTGGTTGTCTGGACTACTATCATAAACCAACATCCAATCATCATTTTGAATTAGTTTAGGATGCAATTGATGCTTTTTATCAAACCTTTCTTTGTTTTTCTTCCTTGCATCTTTTAACTTCTTTATAGCTATTTTAATGTCCTCGGATCTTCTTTTAAGTCGTCGAATTCATAATGCTAATAATTCTTTTCTTCTCAAACTATCTTTTCAAGGTAATACATTCCATGTTGGTACAATCTCCTCTATTGGTAATACTGGTGTCGTATTATAAGACGACTATATGGTGAAAGATAATAATATGGATCTTATTATAGAAGAGTTAAGTTAAAAGATAAAGTAAAAAAATATGGATAAAAGATAGGAAGGTAATAAAATTTTTAGTAGTAATACTATCTTTTTTAAAAAGTGACTTCTACTTATTTTATAGGGCCATAAATAAGGTAAAATAAAAAAGATTAGAAAAATAAAAGATATAGACATATGTAGGAAGGAGTTGAGAATTGGTTTTAGCAAAAATTACCTAAAAAAACTAGATATTGATATCCAAAGATGACTACTTATGAACCTCATTGAAAACAAACCCTGAAGCATAAAACCAAGTCTCGACAACAATTTAAGAGCTCTTTTAGAGGTTAAAAAATTGGGATTTGATAGCAGACTTAATAAGATTTCTATTTATCATTGGTTTTGTATGATTTGGATTTGTAATAACTTTGTAAGAGCTTTATAAAGTCAAGATTGTTTCAGATGATTTGGATTTTTGTAAAATAAAATAGAATTGATGTTTTAAGCAATTTCAAGAGTTTTGTAACAAATCAATATGCAAAATTTTGTAGGTTAATGGTTGCAGCTATGCTTAATATGTATTGTGAATATTAGCTTGATCTAATGGTTGAATTGAAGGTTATTGAGGTTTAAATGGATTAGGATCTTAAAAATAAAATTTTAGATCTGATAAGAGTTTCTAAGATTTCTTATAATCTACTGATTGAATTGAGAAAGAAGTTATATATATAGATAGAAGACTTATTTTCCTATGCATATGAAAAATTTGAAATCAATTGAATAGTACAAAGATGAAATATTAGGACTAGAAGATCAATATCAAGGTTAGAGAAGGACAGCGGCCAACATTCAAGTAGATTTTAGGATTTTTTTTCATTTGATAAGTACAATTGTCTTGAAATTCATTTTATTTATTTATAACTAAGAGATTGAAAGATAAGTAAAATTTTAAATAAGATCAATAATTTAATTAAAAGATATTAAGGTTCTAAACTACCTTAAGATTTTGTTAAGATTTGTCTAGGGTTTGATTTAGGATTTAGGATTTGATTAGGATTTGGTTTAGAATTTAGGATTTGATTAGGATTTTTCTAAGATTTGATTTAGGATTTAAGATTTAGTTAGAATTTGATTTAGGATTTAGAATTTGTCTAGGATTTGATTGAAGTCTATTGAAATTTCAATTAGGGTTAAATTAGAACTTAGTTGAAATTTATTTAAGTTGTATTATGATTATTTTAATATTTTTTTAGGAATTCTTAAAGATTATTTTAAATTTTATTATAGATTATCTTTCAATTCTTTTAAGATTTCTTATTATTTCTTTTGTAATTTCTTTAAGATTTTTTTTGAATTTGATTAAAGATTATTTAGCATTATAAAGGTTTAATTAGAATTTATTTAATATTCTATTAGAATTAAGGTTTTGTAATTATGATTTCTATTCTACCTTCCACAGCCAAGTACTCAGTGCACTCTCAAGCAATACTTCACGTTGTCGTGATGTAATATGACTATATAGTGAAATTATAATTAAAATTGAATTTCTAATTAATATCTAATTATATTAGTTAAATTATAATTTTAGGTATCTAAACATTGCTTTTAAAAAAGCCTCTTAGGTTGTTTTCTTATCCTAATAGTTAGTAGATTGAAGGTTAGTTAGTAATTTTACCTTCTAGGTTGTAGAGACTCTTTTAGTACCTTAGAAAGACCATAAATTGAAAAATCAGAGTAGAAGAGGTAAATGGCTGATATAGTTGATACTAAGGTCAAGTTAAGGCTAGAATTGGGCTAAAAAATCCTTAGGATAAGTTAGATTGATATCTGGGGGTCGACCATTTGTGAGACAAGGTCAAAATCAAACCTCTAGTGACTAAAACAATCGCCGATGGCAAGTTAGGATGTTATTCAAAAATCGAAGGTTAAGGTTTGAAAGCTAGCTTGAATTTCTTTCTAAAGACATAAGAATTGTTTTGAAAGGATTTTGGAGGACTTAGCAATTGTTGTTCAAAGTTAGGATTTGTATCAATGATTCGGGTTTTATATAATATAATTAGAGCTAGCAATTTTGGCTAGTTCGTGCAATTGGTGTAACATCTATGGTTGAAAACTTGACACTATTTGGATTATTGTATGTGCTAAGTATATACAAAATTTTGTGATAATCTAATGACGTGGTTTAGAGATATCTAGTTCTTAGCACAAGAGGATTTTGGAAGGTAGCAGTTTGAGGTTGGGTAGAGTTTCTATGATATTTGAAGCTCTATCAATCGGATTAAGGTGAAAATTGGTATGGTATTGAAGGACTTGAAGATCAAGCTACAAATAATTTTGAAACAAAGTTAACAGTTTGAAAGGGAGAAATCATTGTTGGGATTTCTGCTTCACTTTTTAAGTTGGCGGCTGAGTGTCATTAGTGCAATTTTTGGAGGGTTTTTCACAATCTGTAAATTGGATTGGGCTAAAAATTCTTGAGCATATAGAAGACTTACATTGAAAATTGCATATAAAATTCCACATCAAGTGGATGGTCGGATCGGATATTACAACTTGTTAAAGTTCATTGATTAGGATTGAGGCTTAAAAGAAAAATCTAAATTGCTTAAATATGAAAGTAATAAAGTAATTGGGATTTATGTATGATTAAGACTACTAAGAAGAGTATTTTAAGCACTTTTGAATTAAAATTCAGATTATATTCTTCTCGTATGGATGAAACCTATTAGGATTTCTTGGCTACTTGTAAAACACAATCTCACCTTCCAGAGCTAGGTGCCAGGTGCATTCCTGAGCAAAAAAACACGTAATACAACAATATATTATAACACTAGTTTTTGTTCATACATCAATTTTATTGGCATGTATCTTGTAACCATACTGTAAGTTGTGCAATCCACCTATAATACAAATGGTAATAACTTAAGCCAATGACATATCTTTCCTTTGCTTGCTTTAATTAATTCTTTAATAATTGGAAAGTACCTATGTTCACTCTTACCATTTTCTTCTAGATTATATGTAGTTGTTAATACAAGTCTAATGCCCATCTTCCTAAAGAACTCTTATACTTCATTTGTATCTAATTCTCTTCTATTTGTAGTGATTTTTTCAATACAACCATATTAGTAAATAATTTCATCTAATATAAATCTATATACCTCTTTTTTAGTCTTTGTTTGAAGTGCTCTCCCCTCTATTTGATTTGACAAATCCTCTCAAGCAAGTATCAAATATTTCTTTTGTCCAAATTCTTTTGACATTAGAATTAAATCAACCATCTATTTATAATAAATTATTAATAGATATGTTAGATACAATCTATCTTAATAATGAATTTTTTAATATATTTGATAAGTCTCAGAAGGTCCTACAAAATTTGTTATATTCTTATCTATGTCCTTCTACCAATATTTTTCTTTCAATTTAGTAAATATTGTCTAAATACCTCAATGTCCTATCCATAAACTTTATATGTGTAAAAATCAAGTCTATTATTCTCAAATACAAATTTTACTCCAATCCAACTAGTATATTGCTGAAGATCTTAGAAATCCTAATAGCCTCTTAAAGTCCAATTTCCAAGACCTCAACCTACTTGAAATTCAATAGCCTTCAATTCAATCATTCAATCAAGCTCAAACTTATAGTATACACTTAAGATAATTATTTTCATAAGTTATCAAACTTTGAACTATAGATCTACTTCTAAACTTACAAAATTCTCCAAAATATAATACTTTTTTTTATTTCACAAATTCTAGAGTTGCCAAAAATAATTGTGACTTTGCAAAGCTCTTGTAAAGTCTTTATACACTCAATTCCTTCAAAAAATGTTCAAAAAAAATCTCATCAAGTCTACTTTCAAATTCTACTCTCCAATCTACAAAAAAATCCTTGAATTGCCATAGGTGCTTGGTTTTGTGCCTTGGGATCTGATTTTGACCGAGGTTGATAAGTAGTTCTCTTTGAATATTAAATTTTATTCTTTTGATTTAATTTTTATTCCAATCAACTCCTAACTTCTTCTTACATATGTTCATATTCTTTATTTTTCTAATCTACCTTGTTTTGTCTTATTTATGGCTTTATATAGTAAGTAGAAGCCTACTTTGTAAGAATGTATTATTTAAACCTTTAGTTCTACTTTCTTTTGGACTATTGTCTATTTTCTAAGATAATTTGCTACAGTATTTGATGTAAGATCTTCTATAATATAATAGATTCTTTATCCTTTTTACCTATTAATTATATTATATCATAATAGTAGAAGCTTAAGGCAATATGCAACATCAATAGTTATGACAGAAATATTGAAAAGTCTAAGCCATTGAAGTGCTATCTTACGGACTTGAGTTGATGTAAGAAGTTGAAGATTGGCATTGGAAAATAATACGTGGTCACCCTCTTAGAAAATCTTGTATTATTGGTTGTTATCCGCATATTGCTTCTATCAATTTTGTAGAATAAAAAGTTGGTGTCATGCCTTTTGCAAGGCTATTGTAAGTTATTGTATAAATTCTTCTATTGTCAAATTATTAGTATGGATGGAACAATAGAGGGTTGTTAGCATAATTGGATGCTAATTGGTGTTAAAGAAGAATGGTAAATGATGAATATTTGCTTAAATACTAATATTGTAGGCAAATTTTAAGGGCGTCAAATATTCATTCTAGTCATTATGGTGAATTGCAACAAATATCTATAGAATATCATCTAAGATTCAATTTGCATAATTTATTTATCTATCTATTTAAAGATAGAAGGCCATAGATATAGCAAGTCAAGTACCTAATAGCTTATACAAGGCTTGCCAAAAACTTGTCATGAATCATAGATTTTGATTTGAAATGATGATACAAGGTAATGTATAGTGACAAAAGATAGAGTTAAAGAAGACTCATACAAGTGTTGGAGCATCAATATCAAAGCACACTATAGCCAAATGAAATTGCTTCAAGAATTAGTCTACAAAGATAACAACCGCATTGTGATTGTGAAGTATCTGTGGCAAATACGTAATGAGATCTATAGTCACCTACTTCCAATATGTTGTAGGTAGTGGAATTGGCTGTAATAATCTAGGAGATGTTGCATTATGAGCCTTATTATGTTGGCATAACTCATAGGAGTGCACAAAAGGTCAAATATCATGATCCAAACTTATTCAAAACTATGTACTTGACATCCATTCTAGAGTCTTTTTTAGCTCTAAGTGTCTAGATATTAGAATGTTACGTCTTTTTGAAGTATGCCCGTCCAAAATTTAGCATTGTCAAATACATAAATTCTCTTCTTAAAATAGAGCATGCCATTATTAAGACTATAATCTTAATACTATACATTATCCACTTTTAACCAATTATTAATCATCTTAAAATAAGCATTTCAATACATAGATTCCTTCTATTCTACCTCTTTAGTTAAATTTGAAATGACACTACTAATAGTAGCAACTTTTGTCTTATCTTCTAATTTGGCCTTTAAGTTTGATCATTGTCATAAGCTGTTTGAGATAATATATTGTTGCCTTTGCTTATACACAAGCTAAATGTCAAAAAACTACAACTGTTCTTATTAATGATGATGTAATAATTTCATATTTTTCAGATGCAAATCATATAGCAAAGATTGATGGTTGGTTCAAACAATCATTGGCTTTTCCAATAGATTGTATTGCTAAACTTTTATGGCATATATAATTACTAATTATTCTCAATTATATACAAAGTAATTGTGCTCTACTCTTCTAAGCTTGTGTGATTCATACGCCATGAGTTGAAGGCTCCTACCAAAGTCTTGTCGAAAGACTTCTCTAATAGCAAAATTGAAAGAATCAATGTCAAGTATATAGAGAAGGTTGGGATCATACTATTGTAATATTGGAGTAGTAATGAATGCTTCTTTCAACCTATCAAAGGCACTTTGCTGCTCTAATTTCTATTCAAACATGGCACCCTTCTCCAATAGACTTATTAACGAGGTAGCAATATATACAAATCATGAAATAAAATGACAATAATATCTAACAAGGCCAAAAAAAGAATAAACTTTAGAAGCATTCTTGGAAGTTGATTAATCTTCCACTACTTTTATTTTATCTTGCTCCATGCACATGCCTTTGGAAAATATTACATATCCCAAAATAATGACCTTCAATTTTTAAAGTTCATACTTTGATTACTTTTAATAGAAGTAACTATCATGTAGCCAATGCAATACTTCTTGTAGATATTGTTTATACTCTTTAAAGGTTTTATTATAAATCAAGATATCATCAATGAAGACAATCACATAATTATCTAAAAGAACTTGAAGTAAGCTATTGATGTGATTCATAAAAGAAGTTGGAACATTGATGAGGCCAAAAGGTAATACAAGCTATTCAAAATGTCCATAGTGTATAAAAAATCCTGTCTATTCTATATCCTCTTTGACAATAGGGATTTTTCAATAACCATTCCAAAGGTCCCACTTGTTAAAGATGGTTGCAAGTCAAAGTTTTTCAAGAAAATAATATATACATAGAAGTGAGTATGCATTGTTGATAGTCTTCTTAATGAGGCTCCAATAATTGATGCAAAGTCAAAGTCTACCATTTTTTTTGGATGCAAAGAATATAAGTGCTTTTAATGGCAACGTGCTTTTTCAAATGAGGTCTTTTTCCAATAGCTCATCCTATGCATTTTGCAATTCTTCAAGTTCATTTGATGCTAATTAATAAATTAGCCGATTGGCCAATTTGGTCCTATGCATTAGTTCTATTTTGAAAGAAGCACCTCGATTAGGTGGTATATGACTAGATAAGTCGATTGAGAAGACATTCCAATATTTATGTATGAGTTGTTATATTCTTTTAGTTCCTTTCATTGTCTTATCTACCACTGAGGCAAGATTTGTAACCACCACATGTACCAATTGTTTATGCCATATTTTCTTCTTCATGAAAGTCATTCTAAAAAATAAGATTTTAGTTGTAGATCATTTTTCTATTCCACTCGACACAAAGGTATAAAAAGTCACTATCCTCTTTTTTTGAAAAAATTGTCCTTGTTAGTCAATTGATCTATTTATTTTTCACCTCTAGCCATGGCATACCAAGGATAATATTACATTTAAGCTTTTTTATTCTAAACTTCTCCTTCAAGAAATATGTATCACTTAGCCTTAAGATTTCTTTTTTATTTATCTCGTTCAATATTTTTTTCAATCATTTGTTAGATATATACTCTATCCTTTAGTCACCTTTGTTTTAATCCTTAGTCAGTTGATAATTGCTGTCAAGATGTAATTTTTCATAGAGTCACAATTTATAAGTACTCGACATGGTTATCTTCTTAGTTGACTTATTAAATATACTAGTCAACTCTTCTGATAGTTTTTCAAAGCCATGCTATTTGTCTTTGAGAATTAATAACTATTTCCATTAGTAACCCTTGATATCTTTATTAAAGAGCCATGTTTTCCTACTCTACTTCTTTATCAACTTGGTAGCCTTTGAGATTGCGAACTTGACATGAACTATTGGTGCTTGAACTTTGACATTTTGAACACTCTCTAATTTGATGGTTTAGCTCCCGACAATAAAAGTACAATCCCTTTTGCACCAATAATTATCAACTTTGTGGTGTCAATAGTCCTTACAGAGCATTAATCTCCATCAGCATTCGTTGTTGTGCCATAGTATTGGCTAGTGGCATAGGACTATGCTATAGCTTGTATTCTATTATTTTTAAAATCTATAGCATCAACCTTCTCTGCAATCTTAACTACCTCTTCAAATGTTTGTGAATCCCTTGGTTCTACTTCTTATTGGACCACAAGTTTAAATCTTCATATAAACCAATCCATCATCTCTACCTTTGAAATATTATCAATTTAGAAATATAAGGGCTTAAATCAAAATATATAATCTTACATTGACTTAGATTGTGTAAGATTAGCCAATTAATCAAATACTAACTTCTTTGCATTAATGGGCCAAAATTCACTCCTAAGTTCAATTTCAAATTCTTCTCTTACCAAATCCGCCTTGAATTCTATAACTTTGAGCTTCATATCACCACCAAATGGTTGGTACACCTCTCAAATAACTAAAAGCATATATAATTTCTTTGCTAGTATTTGTCTTAGATAATTGGAGGTATTATTGCATGTTGAAGAACCATTGGCATACATCTTCTTGTCTTAAGGTCCATAAATATGTATTGAACTTGCTCAATTTTACCCTAGTAGATGTCGACTTCTTTATCTTAGAGGATTTTATTTTTCCTTGCAAACTAGCTATATGACCTAAGATGTGTTATATTTTAGTCTCTATCTGGAATTGCTCTCCCATATCTCCCATACTACAATTTCCTCACTAAACTTTGCTATTGTAATGCCTTCTCTCCTTTTAGTTGATTTCTTAAAGTAGTTTGTTGTAGCTCCAAAATAGTACTTGATGTGATTACAACAATTGACCTCCAACTAAATACTGACTATTAACACATTAACAAAGAAGAAGCTAACACTCACTTTGATATCAATGAAACAAGACCAAATTTTCTAAGGGCTAAAATGTTATTAAATCCATAATAATAAAGATCTCGATACAATGTAAGAGCAAGCTTATCAGAATAAAACTTAAAATAACTAAATAGAATGGAACTTAATGTTAAGGATATAAATTAGAAAGAGATGCATAAACCTGAAAAATCTATATCAAAAGAAAAGTGACAAAATAAAAATAAAGTAGTATGTATATTAAAAAGAAATTAAAATGGCTATTGCCAAAAGACAAGGAAACTTGAGATTCTTGAATCTAGACTAGAAGCAAGAAAAGAGTTGATAAGAGTGAAGAAGGCTTCAATCTTGCTTCTATATATACTATCTACCTAAAATCTATATGGCGACATTCTATTGAACCTTCAAAAACATGTTGACTTTGCATGACATGTATCTTAACTTACAAAGCAAGCTTTCTATATAGCTGCTATATAATTAGTTTGTTCTACAAGCTACCAACACATGTGGCACATGAATAGCTTGTTGACCAAATTTATAACCTATTAATCAACTACAAACATATGTAAAATAAAAACAATTTCTATGAAGCTTTTAGAAAGCTTCTTTATAAGATATTATAAAATTAATCTATTTTTACATAATTCTACTTACGTAGATAATGATTGCAGTAGATATATATTTATGACAATACCTCCCTTTCTAGGGACGAGTTCTATAAGGTGTAGTGATTATATGTTGAGGAAGTCTAAGATGTGGTGAATTATATTTGCTACATATTCTAATCTTTGTTCTTTTTGAAGGTCCTCTTAGCCATCGGTAATGTCTTATTTTAGGGTGGGAAAGACTACCCTATGAATTAATCATTTTTGAAATCTTTGTAACTTCTTTCAAAAAAAATGTTTGCAACACCATCAAGAATCATGCCTACTTCCAATAAAATCACCAAATATCAAGAGTCTTTTCTCAGGTCGTGATACCAAATATGTTGTATCTTACCATCTATTTGAGTAAGAACATGTCATTTTTGAAGGTGCTCATTCCTATTACATTGTCTTAAAGGCTATAATAATCACAATGTCTCATCTGATAAGTAAGTAAATAATGGCTTTTGAGTTGAATTTGCTAGTTATTGCTTCTCCATCTCTTTGATGTCATAACTATATAAAAACTAAAAACAAAGATTGAAGGTAGAGTGTAATCTTTTATTAATTGTGTTTCATTTATAGCAAATATTTGCTATCTTTCATCTTCGTTTTGATGGATGTCATTGATAAAAAGCTTCTATTATCTTTATTGTATTTACAAGATTTTTTACTGGCTCACATGTGTCTTCACTAATATTATATCCTCACCAATGGACAAGATATTCTAATTTATTTTGGCAACGACTTGAATCTAGAACTTCTTTTATTTCAAATTCTTTATTATTGTCCACTTCTATAAGAAGAAGTGGGACTTGTTTTTTTCTTGGTATATTCACAATCTTATATGATTTAAGAAGAAACATATAAAAGATAAGATAGATCTTTATTGACTCTGATAGATGTAATTGATAAGCAATTGGATTGATTTATCCACAAATAGGAAAAGATTGAAACTTGCAGTAGTCCAACTTATCACAAAGACTATTAGTCTTGATATTTTGATGAAGTAACATTACCTTATCATCTATATTGAATTATTGTTGTTTCTTTTGATAGGCATTTATGTTAATCCTTTTTAGTTTTTGAGCTTTATTTAATTGAACCTTCATTATTGCATGTAGCTCAGATAAATAATTTATCAAATCTTTTATTGTAGGATTATCAACTTTTGAAAAGACAAAAGTATCAAGTCATGGATGGTAACTATAATTAGTAAAGAAATATATTTTTTACATAGAAAAATATATCATATTATTATAAGCAAACTTTATCAATAGTAAGAGGGTTCTCCAATCTTCTTATTGATGATTAATTGTACATCTTAAATATTACTCCAAAACTTAGTTTATATGCTCCATTTGTTCATCAGTTTGAAGATGAAAGGCCAAAGATAGCTTTATATCTACCTTTAAAATTTTAAAAAAGATACTCCAAAATCTTAATACAGATTGAATCTTTCTATCTAATATAATATCCTTAGACAATCCATGATATTGATAAATATTGTCAAAAAAAAACTTGGTTGTTTTTTCACCTGTGATTGATTTTTTACATGATATAAAATGTAACATCTTTATAAAAAAATCTACTATCACAAATATAGAATCATACAAACTTGAGACTAAAAAATCCATGATAAAATCTATAGAAATAGAAGATCATAGTTGTTTTAGAATAGATAATGGCTGAAAAAGTCTATAAAGTCAATGACATGGAGTTTTTGTTCTTGAGCAAAAACTTTGACCACCTTCCACATTTGCGACCTCCAAAAATCTCTATATATGAGCTCTAAAGTCTTATTGTATCTAAAATATCGAACTGCTAGAAAATCTTAGTATGGTTGAAGAACACATAAATTAGCTTCTCTTTTTGGAACATATAGGCATCTTTTGAAATAGAGTGGATTATTTTTTAATTCAAATTTGAAAGCAATATGAGACTTGAAAGAAGGATTTTTGATGTCATGAATAAGAGGATCAAAAGACATACTTGATTGAATTTATTTGAAAAAAATTGAATTAATAATCAATATTTATTTTATTACTTAAAGATAAAAATACTTGGGCTTCAAAAAAAATATTCTTTGTTGATCAAAAGATACATCTCTTTCTTTTGATATAAGATAAGAACATCTAGAAAGGATGTTTGATAAACCTTATTGTTTTCCAAGTCGATATGTGATCTTAAAATCAAATCTTCATAAAAACATAATCCAATGGGCATAGTAATGATTCAAAATACGTATTGATATGAAGTATTCAAGTTTCTTATAATCTATATATATATTGATTGAACTAAAAGTTCTTTCTTAAAAATTATTGCAATTCTTGAAAAGAATCCACAATTGCAAGAAGCTCTTTATTGTGGATTTTATAGTTAATTTTGGCTGCTGAAAATTTTTTGGAATGAAAAGCTATTGGATGAAGTTTATCATTTGTTTCTATTTGTGATAATATGGCATCAAAAGAAAAGAATGATGTGTTTTTTCTATAAAGAATGCCTTGAAGAATTCAACGCAATACAAGATTGATGTAAAAACAAAGACTATCTTTAAAGCTTCAAATATTACTTCTGCTTCTTGATTCTATTAAAGTTTATTTTTATAAGTCAAATATGTAAGTAGACCTATAATTCAAGAAAATTCCTTGATAAAGGTCTAATAATAGTTGATAAATTTCAAAAAATATTAGACATCTCTTACTATTTTTGAGATCGTCAAATTCATAATAGTTTAAACTTTCTTAGGATTCATCATAAGTCTATCATTTGAAATGATGTAACCTAAGAAGTCAACTTGAGTAGTGTGGAATATATACACTTTTCTATCTTGGTATAGAGTCCCCCACCTCTTAATTTTTGTAATACATGACAAATATGAAGTTCATGTTCTTCTATGTTTTTAAAATAGATCAAGATGTTGTCTAGATAACAAACAAGAAAATCATCCAAAAACTCTCAAAAAATATCATTCATAAGATATTAAAAAGTTGCTCATGAATTTATAAGTCCAAAAGGCATGACATTATATTCAAAATGTCCATACCTAGTTCAAAATGTAGTCTTCCATTCATCTTCTTCTTTGATGGATATGAGATTATATGCTCCTCATAGATCTATTTTTATATAGATCTTAGCTTGATTCAACTAATCAAAAAGTCTAAATATTAAAAGGTAGTGGATACCTATTCTTCATGGTGATCTTGTTAAATCCTTGATAATCAAGACACATCTATAATGATCCATCTTTTTTCTTCACAAATAGATTTGAAGCTCCTGCTAGAGATTTGAAATGGCATATGAAGTTCTTGGCTAGAATTTTATTAATATATTCTTTGAATTTAGCCAACTTATTTTGTGATAAATTATAGATTGGTCCAAATGGCAGTTATACTCTTTCTTGAAGGTCAATTGATCACTCATAGGGACAATGTTCTAAAAGAATATCTACATTTTTTTTCAAAGACATCTTAAAATTCTTGATATTGGCTTAGAATACTACTTAAAGTCTTTTCACCATTAGAAATAGATGTGGCATAAATGACACAAGGCAATCCTTTTTTTACAGCATGCAAGAAATCTCTTACACTTACAAATATAAATTTAATTGTACTAGAATTATAATTTTTTACTCAATTAACTATACTCTTAGTTATACTTTTAAAAAATTTAAGAGTATAAGAAATCCAATCTACTCAAGGATTATATTTTTCTAATCATGATAAGTCTAAAATGATTAGATTAGAAGGAGATCTAATGATATTAAATACCACAAAGTTATTATGCCTATTGATTAATATTTCTATAGGAAGAATATTATAAGTATCATCTCTAGAAGACAACAAACGACTATCTATGACTTCTACATGAATAGGTTTAGTTTTCCTCATTAAAGATATGCTAAGTCTTTTAGCAAATTTTTCATCTAAGAAATACATTGAGGCTCTTGAATCTAACAAGGCAAAGGTTTGTAATATTTAGGTTCTAAAATAATATTTAATATGAAACAAGGAGTGGATTTTGAAGAGAGAATAGGAACTTCATTAGGTATTATAGAAGGTTCCAACTACATGGTCCTTATTATAGCTAGACAAACTTGTTTTTCAATATATTATCTTCTTTGATATTCATATTTCTTATTTCATAATTACGTTATTTCTTTGGACAATATTCAGTAGTGTACTTAAGTTCTCTATAATATAAGTACAATCCTTCATATTGGCAACAAATCTTTTTTTGTTCAATAAGAGGTTTAAAATATACCACATCAATTTAAATATTCTTTACTTTCAAATGTATGTGTTGAAGAGGCATTGATATTGCTATTGAATTATAGTAACATTAAAGTCAACTTATGCAACTCTTAGATTAAAATTTGAAAAGTTGATTGTTACACTTCACAGCAAAGTCAATTCTTTGACTCAATATTTGAGGATTAGATAAGTTGAACATCAATTTCTTTACCTTATGTTATAATCTATAGAAAAATTGGCTAATAAATGTAGCATCATTCTACTTGATATGAGTTATAAGTTATTAAAATTGTGAAGTATATAATATTATAAATTGATTGTCTTATTACAAAATACGGAACTTATTAGTTGCAATACAAGTTGCATCATGTTTTCTATATGAGGATCGAAATTCTGCCAAAAAAACCTCTAAATTATCCAATATTGGATCTTGTCGTTCAAAAAAAGATAAAAATCATGATAATATTGATCTTGAAAGAAGTATATCAATGAATCTAACTAGTGATCTTGGAGTTGCATAGCTTTGGAGTTGAAGTTCAATCACAAGTTGTATTTGATTGATAAACCCTCAAAACTTTTATTTTGTGCCATCAAACTTCTCAAGCAAGGCAACTCTTAGTTTTCTATTATTAGAAGGATGTTCTACCATAGGAAAAGGAATGTGATTCAATATAGATATTAAAGTGGCTCTAATCATGTCTATATCTTATTTTTTTGCTATTTTTGTTACTCTAGATAGCAATAAATTGAGTTGATGCATCACAATCATCAACTCCTTCAATTGCCCTTGTATTTGTGCTATTTCACTCTTAATTTCAAGAAGCTCTGCCATGATAATACTTAGAAAAAAAATATCCAATATTGCTTATGACAAGCAAAAGGGAGGACTTGAGAACAAAGAAGATTTTAAGAATAATATTAGTTTGAAAGAAGATAATTTGTAACTTCTAATATGCTTATGTCTTATGAAGAAAAGGAATAATCTACTCTTAATTAAGAGAAGACAAATCTTTAATATTATAAGTGTATTTTTATCAATTTGTCAAAGATATGAATTAGAAGAAGATGCATAAACTTGAGAAATTTGTGTCAAAAGAAAAGTGACAAAATAGAAATAAAGTAGTATGTATATTAAAAAGAAACTAAAATGGCTATTATAAAAAGATAAGAAAATTAAAGATTCTTGAATCTAAACTAGAAGCAAGAAAAGATTTGATAAGAGTAAAGAAGGCTTCACTCTTGCCTCTATATATACTATCCACCTAAGATTTATATGGCAACATTCTATAGAACCTCAAAAAACATGTTGACTTTGCATGATATGTGTCTTGATTTGCAAGGCAAGTTTTCTATATGGTTGCCACATAGTTAGCTTGTTCTATAAGCTACTAATAGAAATAGCACATTGATAGCTTTTTGACCAAATTTCTAATCTATCAATCAACTACAAACATATGTTAAGTCAAAATTGCGTCCAAGAAGCTTTTATAGAAGATATTATGAAATTAATCTATTTTTACTTAATTCTTTTTATTTAAATAATAATTACAATAGATATATATCTATGTCAATTGAAAGATAAGATTGAATAGAAGAGAATAAAATTAAAGAGAATCAAATAGAATCAAATAGAATGGAACAAAAAATCAAACTTTAACAAGATAAAGAGTGTGAAGCAATATCTCACCAAATGCTCCAAATAGCCTCAATCAGTCGTATTTATATTTTATTCAACTATTTTGAAACTTTTTAGAATATTCTTAGTGGTGGCCTTTACCAAGATAACCATCTTATTAGAAGTTTTTAGAGGTAGATCCCACAATGATAATTGCCCTAAGTCTTTTTAGAAGGTTCTATGATGGATTTTACATGAATGACTATCTTAATCTCAATTCTAGAAGCTTTTCAAAAACAACTCCATCTACACATCTTTATATGTGAATACTACAACTATTTTATCTATGCCCTATTACACTTAGAGTAATAAGTAAGTATATAAAAAAATTTATAAAATATCTAAAATTAATAGCATATATAATAATTTATTAATAAACTTTATTTATTATATAAATTTCAAAAACACATAGCATCTACTTCAACATTATTGTGTGGCATGGTTTTTTATGTAGAAATACATTAGATATTTAGTTTTAGAGAGTTTAGTTTAAACATATTGGATAAGTTTCAATAAATAATGTATTCTTATTATAGAGGCCAAATAAATAAAATAATATAAAAAATATTTCATTGATAAAATCCTTTTATATTTAAAAAAATTTATATATAAGGCTTCTTAAAGCATCTAAAAATGTCTTAATATCCTTTGTTATATCCAATCATAACTAAATCATTCATCGGTTAGCTTAATTTTCAATAAGCTCAAAGAAAATCCATCATTTTTTTTATAAAAATCCATATTTATATCATAATTTTTTTATAGCTTAATATTTTTATTTTTAATATGTATATTAAGTTTTGGCTTTCAAAATTCCCCTCCTTTACTTTTCAAAAAATTTCCAAATTGTAGCAAAACCTTTTCAAAATATTTTTCTCCCACAAAGAATTTTTTTCCTCAAACCTTAGAAATTCATATCTCTTGATCCAACTATTCAGTTTTTTTCAAATTTCTAAATAATATAGAACTTATCCTTAAGTTTTATCACAAAATAAATGAATTAAAAATGTATTATAGATCATCTGGCATCTTAGAAATTCTAGAAAGTGCTTTAAATCCTAATTTACAAGCACCCAAATACTATTTTTTCTATATCTCAAAAATCCAAAATCCAAATGACACAAAATTTGTATATAAAGATTACCAACTTGATAATACATTTTTTAAAAAAAATTTAATCAAAATCTTATCAAATTGCTCAAGATATAATTCAAAACACAATCACTAGTAAATCAAATCACTGACTATCCTTAGATTATAAGCACTAACTTCAACTTCATATATCTCCTTTATTCTAACTTAGAATTCATTAAGCGGTATGTGAAAAGTATAGTCAAAAAAGTATTTTTTTCCAAATTTGGTTGCCAATTCTTCATTGTTTTCTATATATGTGTGTTATATCCAAAAGAATTTTAGTAGATATAAAACCAATACCTTAAATTTAAGTACCTATATCTCTTTCATAAAAACTCCAAATTATACAAAATTTTCACTAAAACCATAGCCAAAAATCTAAAATTCTTGATCTTAGCTTCTTAAATTCAAATGGCCTCAAAAAAATAATCCTAATTCCTAATAAGGCCTTGAGTAGCCTCCTTGAAGTCCATTGGATATGCCTTTTGGCCAATAATAATGGAGATTTTCATCATCTATTTCCATTCATCTATATGGATGCCCTAACTATTCATTTTGCTACCAAAATTCCTCTCCAATTCTTTTTTTTATAAGATTTATATATTATATGTCGTAAAAATTAAATAAAAGAAATAAAATAAGATTTCAAGAATCACTAATATCTAATAAAGATAGATTTAAATATATAAAATTATTATCAATAAATTCAACTTCAATAATAGCCCTTTTAAACTAACTACTTTAAAGTAGTAATCTAATCATATTTTATGACTAACTAAAATCTAATAATATGGCTTTCACCACATTATATAGTAAATTATATATTAAATATATATGAAGATTATTTTGACATGGTAGCTCAATCACAATATGATAATATTAATCTATTTCAATTTTGATTATATTTTCTACTATCATATTTTCTATATTAATTCATGCTTGTTTAATATTGTAATTACTTAATCATTAAGTAATCTACCTTCCTAACTCAAATTTAAGTTGTGCCTTTGGATTTAGTGGTGATAATATGAGTGTTATTTTTATCTACTTCTAATCATTGCTCTTGAATCTTTAATTAATCTTGTCTTATTAAAATTATTCATTTTCATATGTAATATTTCATCTATAAGGTATCTTATATCATACCTTCACGATGTTTGTGGCATAATAAGGTTCTTGAGGTGGTCTTATAAGATAATATACAAATTTTACAACAAGGTTCTTTATCATGATACAAATGTCATATGACAACATCTATGTCTTATTGCATCCTTTGATATTTGGTCTATATGTACAATACTTGAAAAAAGATATTAAAAATTGGCACTTTTATTGTCTTTGTGTAAATTAAGAAATCTACAATATTTGTATCGATAGCATATAATTCCTTGAGGTTCAAGTTTTTGACAAAATATTACAAAACTATGTCTTTTGCATCCTTCACATCTTTAGTCTTGTTGTTTAAATTGTACTATGTGCATCAAAATCCTTGAGTAAATGTTTGGTTGTGCGTATCCTTAGTTTCTACTTATGTCAATTTATTTGTATTATCTTCCTATGATGAGGGATTTTTGGAATTTTTTACACATCTTATTCAAGATTTGAAGTATTGTCCAAAATTTGTAACTTATTATTGCAATCTATCATAATTGCTAGAAAGATATTTGATATACTTATATCTTTTGTAAAGTTGCTTGACATCATGTGTGTTGAGACAAATGTTGATATCTTATATTGTATTAAATACAAATCGGTCTTTGATTTTTTTAAGGTTAAATATAAAAAAGATGTTTTTTACTTGAGCTTTTGTAGTGTTCTTTATAGCTTCTTTCTTTTGCTTTATTCTTTTACCTCATTCATTGTCTATTGCAAAAAAAAATAATGATATTTTGTAACATAGCTCTTCTACTCATATATATAATGTGCAAGAAAGGACATGATATTATTGCACAACTACAAATCTTGCTTCAAGGCACAAAATTCTTACATTGTCATATTACAGGTATTCTTGCTTGAGAATGTATTAGGCACCTAACTCTGAAAGGTAAGTAGAAATGCAATAATAAAATCCTATTAATTCTAATAGAATCTTAAATAAACCTTAAATAATCTTTTAAAACTTTAAAAAAACTTTAATCAATCTAAAAAAAATTAAAAGAAATTACAAAAGAAACATAAAAAATTCATAATTAATTTCAAAAAATAATAATAATAAATCTTAAGAAATATAAAATAAAAACTTAAAAAATAATATAAATAAAAAAATTTTAAAAAATAAAAAAGAATCTTAAAAAAAATTAAAAATATAAAATCTTATATAAATTCTAACTAAATTCTATACAAATTCTAATCAAATCTTAATTAAATCCTAAAATATTCTAAATCTTAGAATGATCTTAATAAAATCCTAATAAATTCTAATCAATTCCTACATCAAATCCTAATAAAATCTTAATCAAATTTTAGACCAAAACTTAATCTAATCTTAAATCCTAACTGAATTCTAGACCAAATCTTAATCAAATCATAACCAAATTTTAAATCCTAATTAAATCCTAGACCAAATCTTAATAAAATCCAAAAAAAAGCCTAACCAAATTTTAAACTCTAAACCAATCTTAATCAAATTTCAAATCCTAAATCAATCCTAATCAATTTCTAATCAAATCTTAAATCTTAAATAAACTCATAATAAATCCTACAATAAATTGAAAACTCAATAAGTAATGATTTAATTTTTGATTTTGACTAAAACTTTGTACACTTTTCAATAACTAAATTGGCACAAGAACAAATGTTTTTGAAAAAATTTGAACATACAAAATAGAAGTTAATTCTCAAAAAAAATTCAAGTATTGGCCAACTTCTTTGTTTAACCTTGATGCCAATACTTCAAAGCCAAAATCTCTTAACTTTACAAACTTTGCACAATTTTTGGCACTCAAATTCATCACTTGTATGCAAAACTTTATTTTAATCCAACTAATGGATTGACAAATATCTTAGAAATCCTCACTAGTCTTCTAAATCCAAATTTTTAAGACTTCAATATGTTTGAGCTTCAATAAACTTTGAAAAAACTAATAGATTAAGTTCAAATTTAAAATGAAAATTACAAATAATAATTATTACATAATTACAAAATTTCATCTATAAATCATCAATAAATTTTATATAATTATCCAGTGTATAAATTATTTGAATTTTTCAAAATTCAAAGTCACTTAAAAACAATCTTAACTTTGAAAAGCCTTTACAAAGTCTTTATGCACTCAATTCACTTAAAACCAATGTTTAAAGAACCTCTTTCATGTTTGCTCTTATATTCCATCTTCCAATCAACCTTGGAGTTGCTATAGGTGTGCAATTTTATTACCTTTTTTTTTTTTAATTATTCTTGTTTTTTTATTATATCTTTCTACCAAGCTCTTCTAAAATAACATCCATATTTTTATTTTTTTTATCATATAATCATGTTATCACATGATAGTGTAAATGCATCATAGATGATCTTTTCTCAATTAATCTCTTCACCTACCTCAATCAATACATATATTTCTAGAATAACTTCAAACATTAAGTTCACATTTTTGTAAAAAAAATACAAATATAATGACTCTACAAATACATAATATCATATTACATGAAGTTTTGTTTGAAAATGTATTTGGCACTCGGCTGTAGAAGGTGAATTAGACATTGCAACAATAAGGTTTTTACAATTCTAATAGGATCTTAAATAAATTTTAATTAAAGCTTCACAAATCTAATCAAATTGTAATCAAATTCCAAAGATTTTTTTAAGTAATTATAAAAAAAAAATTAAAGAAATCCTAAATAATTCCTAAAAAAATTATAAAAAAAACTTTACAAAGATCCTAAAAAAATATTAAAAATAAAATTCTAAAAAATTCTAATTTAAATCTAAATTTAATCCTAAAAAATTCTAAATAAATTCTAATCAAATCCTAATAAAATCTTTAAAAAATATTTAAAAAATTCTAGTGAAATTTTAAATCTTTAATCAAATCCTAATAAAATCTTAAATCCTAAAATAATTCTTAAAAAATCTAATAAAAAATTAAATTTTCAAAAACTAATAATCCAATTATAGATTTTAATTAAAAAAATTTATGCTTTTTAATTACTTAGTTGATAATAAGCACAAAAAATTTAAAGAAGTTTAAAATTATTAAATAAAAGATAATCCTTTTAATTTGCTTAGATATCAAATAACATGTATCTTTATTAATAACAAAAATTCAAAGAAGAAAAATATCTTTGATACTTATTGAGTAAAAAATATATCATATTATTATATAAAAATTCTACCAATGAGAAAAGAATTGTCTAATCATCTGATTGAGAATTGATGGTACATCTCAAATACTACTCCAAAACTTAATTTATATGTTGTATTTATTTATGAATTTGAAGATAGAAAGTTGAAGATAGTTTTATGATCATCTCTAAAACCTAAAAGAAATTCTTAAAAATCTTGATGTAAATTGAATCTTTTTATTTGATAAAATATCTTTCGGTAGCTATAATAGTAAAAGATATTGTCAAGAAAAAATTTAGTTATTTTTTTACTTGTGATAGAGTTTGTATATGATATAAAATGTGACATCTTAATAAAAACAATCTACTATCATGTATATGGAGTGATAAGAACTTGAGACTAAAAGATCCATGATAGAATCATAGAAACAAAAGACCATGATTATTCATGAATAAATAATAGGTAAAAACATTTATAAAGTTGATGATGAGGAGTTTTTTTTATCTTAAATAAATGTCATATAATTATACAAAGTCTTTAACTGCCTTCGAAATTTGAGGCCACCAAAAATCTTTGTATATTAATTCCAAAGTCTTATTGTATCCAAAATATCTTATTGTTAGAAAGTTGTGAGAAGCTTAAAGAATGTATAATTGTGCTTTATTTTCTAGAATATATAAGCACCTCTCAAAATAGAGTATATTATTCTTAAATTCAAACTTGGAAGTATCATAAGATTTTAAAGAATTTTCTTGAATATCACAAATAAGAGGATTAAAAGAAATACTTGATTTAATTTGTTTAAAAAAAATTAAATCAATAATTAATATTAATTTTATTATTCATAGATGAAATTACTCTAGCTTCAAGAAAATGGTCTATTATTAATCAAAAGCTACATTTTTTTTTTTGATATAAGATAAGATCGTCTAAAAAGATATCTGTCAAACCTTATTATTTTCTTTATCAATAAGTGATCTTGAAGTTGAATTTTGATAAGGACATATTCCAACAAGCTTAGCAATAATTCAAAACATGTATTAAAATAAAATATTTGATATTCTTGTAATTCAAATATATGATGATTTGTTTAAAAATGTCTTTTAGATGATGACACCATTCTTAAAACAAATCTATAATTACAAGAAGTTTTCTATTGTGGATCTTATAGTTGATTTCAACTGCTAAAAATTTATTGAATGAAAAGCTATTAGGTAAACTTTGTCATTTTTTTCTATTTGTGAAAATATAACATCTAAAATAAAGTCTAATCTATTTATTTTTATATAAAAATGGCTTAAAAAAGTTGATAGAATACAAGATTGGTCCAAAAATAAAAATTATTATTAAAGCTTTAAATATTAATTCTACTTCTTGATTCCACTTATAGTTTTTTTTTATAAGTCAAATATGTAAGTAGAACTAGAACTTAAAAAAAAATAATGAAGATTCAATAATAATTAAAAAATCTCAAAAAATATTGAATATTTCTTATTATTTTTGAGATCTTTTAATCCATGATAGTTTAAACTTTTTAAGATCCATTATAAGTCTATCATTGTCAAGGACAAGAATTCAATGAAAAAACAATTCAAACAAGTGAGCCTTCACTCAAAGAGAGGTAACAAAATATATACAAACAAGTATATATATTGAAAGAGAAACTGGAATGACTATTGCCAAAAGTCAAGAAAACTAGAGACCCCTTGAAACTAGACTAGAAGCAAGAAAGGAGTTGACAAGAGTGAAGAAGCCTTCATTCTTGTTTCTATATATACTATCTAACTAGGGGCTATGTGGCGACGTTCTATAGGACCTCCAATATGTATTGACTTTGTAGGACACATGCCTTGACTTACAAGGCAAGTTCTTCTACGTGTGGGCCACATAGTTAGCTTGATCTTCAAGCTAACAACATGTGTGGCACATGGCCAACTTGTTGACTACGTTTCTAATCCAAAAAGTCAATTAAAGACACCTATGAAGTCAAAGCAGCATCTATGAAGCTTCTAAGAAGCTTCCATATTAAATACTATAGAATTTACTTACTTTTACCTACTTTTACTTACTTCTACCTATTTGTATATGTAATTACAAGCTTATATGATTATGTCCGTGATATTACTCCCCCTTCTACGGACGAGTTCCACGAGGAGTGGTCATCATATGTCGAGGAAATCTATAATGCGACGAATTGTATTCGCTACATACTCTGATCTTTGTTCTCTTTGAAGATGATTGATAGGGCCTCTCAACCATCAATAGTGTCCCATACCAGAAGGGGAAGACCACCCAGTTATTTGATCATTGTTGAGGCCTTCGTAACTTCCTTTGAATAGAATATTTGGAACACCATCAGGAGTTGTTCCTACCTCTAACACAATCACCAAACATCGGGAGTCCCTTCCCAAATTGTGATACCAAACGCGTTGTATCTCGCCATCTATTCGAGGAAGAACATGTCGTTCTTGAAGATCTTCATCTCGATTGCATCGTCTTGAAGGTTGTGACAATCGTAATGTCTCGTCCGACAGGTCAACAAATGAAGGCTCTTGAGTCGAATCCGCTGGTTGTTGGTTCTCCATCTCCTGAGCGTCACTACTACAAAGAAGCTACAAACAAGAATTGAAAGTAGAATGTTATCTTGCCTAGATGTTGTTTTTTTTATAAAGAAGGTTTGCATCTTGATTTTGATGGATATCGTCGATGAAAAGCCTCTGTCGCCTTTGCTGCATTTGCAAGATTCTTTATTGACTCCCATGTGAGTTCACTAATTCTATATCTGCGCCAATGGACAAGATATTCTAATTTATTTTGGCGCCGCCTTGAATCTAAAACTTCTTCTACTTCAAACTCTTCATTATTGTCCACTTCTATAGGAGGAGGTGGAGCTTGTCATCTTCTTGGTATGTCCACTGTCTTGTATGGTTTAAGAAGAGACACGTGGAATATTGGATGGATTTTCATTGACTCCGATAGATGTAAATGATATGCAACTGGATTGATTTGTGGAGAAATAGAAAATGGTCCCAGCCTTCGATAGTCCAACTTGTCACAAGGACAAGTGGTCTTGATATTGCGACAAAGTAGCCATACCTTATCACCTAAGACGAATGATGGTTGTTCCTTTCGATAGACATCCGCATTGACTTTTTGTTGTTCTTGAGCCTCTTTTAATTGCGCCTTCATTGTTGCATGTAGCTCTGATAAATGAATTGCCAAATCTTTCGCAGCAGGATTATCAACTTTTGAAAAGTCAAAAGTATCAAGTCGTAGATGATAACCATAATTAACAAAGAAAGGTATTTGTTTTGTAGAAGAATGTACCGTGTTATTGTAAGCAAACTTTGCCAATGGCAAAAGAGTTGTCCAATCATCTTGTTGGTAATTAATGGTACATCTTAAATATTGCTCCAAAACTTGATTAACATGCTCTGTTTGTCCATCAATTTGAGGATGGAATGCCGAAGATAGTTTTATATCTTCTTTAAGAATCTTGAAAAGAGTCCGCCAAAATCTTGATACAAATTGAGTTCCCCTATCTAATATAATATCCTTGGATAATCCATGATAGCGATAGATATTGTCAAGAAAGAGCTTAGCTGTTTCTTTACCTGTGATAGATTTTGTACATGGTACAAAATGTGCCATCTTGATAAAACAATCTACTATTATGAATATAGAGTCATAAGAACCTGAGATTGGAAGATCCGTGATGAAGTCCATAGAAACAGAAGACCATGGTTGTTTTAGAATGGATAATGGCTGAAGAAGCCCAAAAGATCGATGACGAGGAGTTTTTGATCTTGAGCAAACATCACATGATTGTACAAAATCTTTAACTGCCTTCTACATTTGAGTCCACCAAAAATCCCTAGATATTAGCTCTAAAGTCTTATTATATCTAAAATGTCCTGCTGCTGGGAAGTTGTGACGAGCTTGAAGAACACGTAAATGTGTTTTTCCTTCTGGAACATATAGGCGTCCTTCGAAATAGAGTAGGTTGTTTTTGAATTCAAATTTAGAGGGATCATGAGATTTAGAAGAACTATTCTTGATATCATGAACAAGAGGGTCTGAAGACATACTTAACTGGACTTGCTTAAAAAAAATTAAATCAACAGTCAATGTTGATTTTATTGCTTGAAGATGAAATTGCTGTGGCTTCAAGAGAACCGTTTTTTGTTGCTCAAAAGCTGCATCTCCTTCTTTTGGTGCAAGATAAGAATGTCTAGACAAGGCATCAGACAAACCTTGTTATTTTCCTGGCCGATAAGTGATGATGAACTCAAATCTTGATAAAGACATGCTCCAACGAGCTTAGCGACGATTTAATACCCGTGTTGACTTAAAATATTCAAGGTTCTTGTCATCCATATACACGATGATTAGATTGGAAGCGCCTTCTAGATAATGATGCCATTCTTGAAAAGAATCCACAATTGCAAGAAGTTCTTTATCGTGGATCTCATAATTGATTTCTGCTGCTGAGAATTTTTTTGAATGAAAGGCTACTGGATGAAGTTTGTCATCTGTTCCCATTTGTGATAAAATTGCACTTAGAACAAAGTCCGATGCATATGTTTCCATAAAGAATGCTTTGGAAAAATCAACACGATACAAGATTGGTGCAAAAACAAATGCTGTCTTTAAAGATTCAAAAGCAACTTCTGCTTCTTGATTCCATTGGAGTTTGTCTTTACAAGTCAAATGTGTAAGTGGAGCTGTAACTCGAGAGAAGTCTTTGATGAAGATCCGATAGTAGTTGACAAATCCCAAAAAATATTGGACATCTCTTATCGTTTTTGGGATCTTTGAGTCTATAATAGTTTGAACTTTCTTAGGATCCATCATAAGTCTATCATTTGAAATGATGTAACCTAAGAAATCGACTTGAGTAGTGTGGAATATATACTTTTCTATCTTGGCATAGAGTCCTGCATCTCTTAATTTTTGTAACACACGACGAACATGAAGTTCATGTTCTTCTGGATTCTTAGAATAGATCAAGATGTCATCTAGATAACAAACCACAAAATCGTCCAAAAACTCTCGAAAAACATCATTCATTAGATGTTGAAAAGCTACTGGTGCATTTATAAGTCCAAAAGGCATGACGTTGTATTCAAAATATCCATACCTAGTTTGAAATGAAGTCTTCCATTCATCTCCTTCTTTGATGCGTACTAGATTGTATGCTCCCCGAAGATATATTTTTGTATAGATCTTAGCTTAATTCAGCTGATCAAGAAGTCCAGATATTAAAGGTAGTGGATACCTGTTCTTGATGGTAATCTTGTTGAGTCCTTGATAATCAACACACATCCACAATGATCCATCTTTTTTCTTCACAAATAGAATTGGAGCTCCTGCCGGAGATTTAGAATGGCGTATGAAATTCTTGGCTAGATTTTCTTCAATATACTCCTTGAATTCAGCCAACTCATTTTGTGATAAATTGTAGATTGGTCCGAATGGCAGTTGTGCTTCTTCTTGAAGGTCAATTGAGCAATCACAGGGACGATGTTTCGGGAGTGTATCCGCATTCTTTTTTTGAAATACATCTTGAAATTCTTGATATTGGCTTGGAATGCCACTTGAAGTCTTTTCACCAGTAGAAACGGGTGTCGCATAAATAATATATGGTGATTCTTTCATAGCAGCATGCAAAAAAGCTTTTGCACTTATAAATACGGGTTTAATTGAACTGAACTTATGACTCTCTACTTGATTAACTACACTGTTAGTTATACTTTTAGAGAAAGTAGGAGTTCGGGAAATCCAATTTATTTGAGGGTTGTATTTTTCTAATCACGATAAACCTAAAATGACTGGATTTGAGGGAGATCTAATGATATTAAATACTACAAAACTATTATGACTATTGATTATTACTTCTACAAGAAGGATTTCGTGAGTAATATCTCCAGAAGACAATGGACGACCATCTATGACTTCTATATGAACAGGTTTAGTTTTCTTTACTAAAGATATGCTATGTCTTTTAATAAATTCTTCATCTAAAAAACACGCTGAGGCTCCTGAATCTAACAAGGCAGAGACTTTGTAATGTTTAGGTCCTATAATAATATTTAATGTAAAATAAGGAGAGGGCTCTGAGAAGAGAATAGGACCTTTACTAGATGTTGTGCAAGGTTCCAGCCGCACGGTCCCTATTGTAGGTAGACAAACTCGTTTTCCGACATATTGTCTTCTTTCACAACCATACTCCTCATTTTGTGATTGCGTCATTTCTTTGGACAATGTTGAGCAATGTGCTTTAGTTCTCTACAATATAAACATAATCCTTCTTGACGATGACAAGTCTTTTCTTGCTCAATAAGAGGTTTGAAACGTACTGCATTAATTTGCATATCCTCTACTTCCAAATGTATGTGTTGAAGAGGTGTTGGTGTTGCCATTGAATTATAGTAACATTGAGGTCCACTTGTACGGTTCTCAGATCGAAATTCAAAAATGTGATTGTCGCATTTCACAACAAAGTCAATTGCTTGACTCAATGTTTAAGGATCAAGTAAGTTGAGCATTAATTTTTTTACCTCATATTGTAATCCGTAGAGAAATTGGCTAATAAGTGTAGCATCATCCCACTTGATATGAGTTGTAAGTTGTCAAAATTGTGAAGCATATAACGTTACTGATTGATTGCCTTGTCGTAAAATATGGATCTTATTGGTTGCAACACTAATTGCATCATGTTCTCCATACATGGATCAAAAGTCCACCAAAAAAGTCTCTAAATTATCCAATATTGGATCTCGTCATTCAAGAAAAGATGAAAACCACAATAGTGCTGAACCTGAAAGAAGCGTACCAATGAATCTAACTTGCGATCCAGGAGTTGGATAGCTTTGGGATTGAAGTTCAATCACAAGTTACACTTGATTGATAAATCCTCGAAACTTGGATCTAGTGCCATCAAACTTCTCGGGTAGGGTAATTCTTAGTTCTCTAACATTTGAAGGACGTTCCACCATAGGAGAAAGGACATGGTTTGGTGCAGATGTTGAAGCAGCTCCAACCATTTCTATGTCTTCACTTCCTGCCAATCTTGTTGCTCCTTGTGGTGGTAAATTGAGTTGATGCATTGCAAGTATTAACTCCCTCAATTGCTCTTGCATTTGTGCCATTGCACTCTTCATTTCAACAAGTTCTGCCATGATAATACTTACAAGAGAGAAGATGTCTAATATCGCTCAAGACAAATAGAAGAGAGGACTTGAGAACAAAGAAAATACTAAAGACAATATTAGTTTAGAAGAGGGTAATCCGCAACTTTTAATATGCTTATATCTTATCAAGAAAAAGGGATAATCCATTCTTAATCAAGATTAGATAAAGCTCTAATATTATAGGTGTACTCTTGTCAATCTATCAAGGACAAGAACTCGATGAAAAAACAATTCAAACAAGTGAGCCTTCACTCAAAGAGAGGTAACAAAATATATACAAACAAGTATATATATTGAAAGAGAAACTAGAATGACTATTGCAAAAAGACAAGAAAACTAGAGACCCCTTGAAACTAGACTAGAAGCAAGAAAGGAGTTAACAAGAGTGAAGAAGCCTTCACTCTTGTTTCTATATATACTATCTAACTAGGGGCTATGTGGCGACGTTCTATAGGACCTCCAATATGTATTGACTTTGTAGGACACATGCCTTGACTTACAAGGTAAATTCTTCTACATATGGGCCACATAGTTAGCTTGATCTTCAAGCTAACAACATGTGTGGCACATGGCCAACTTGTTGACTACGTTTCTAATCCAAAAAGTCAATTAAAGACACCTATGAAGTCAAAGCAGCATCTATGAAGCTTCTAAGAAGCTTCCATATTAAATACTATAGAATTTACTTACTTTTATCTACTTTTACTTATTTCTACCTATTTGTATATGTAATTACTAACTTACATGATTATGTTCGTGACAAGCATTTGAAATAATGTATTCTAAGAAGTCAATTTGAGTAGTATAAAATATACAATTTTTTATCTTAATGTAATATCTTGCATCACGAAGTTTTTGTAACATACAACAAACATGAATTTTATGCTCTTTTTATAGTCTTAGAATAGATTAAAATATCATTTAGATAAAAAACAACAAACTCATTTAAAAACTCTCAAAAAACATCATTTATTACATATTAAAAAGCTGTTGGTGTATTTATAAGTTAAAAAGACATGACATTATATTCAAAATATTTATATTTGGTTTAAAACATAGTCTTCTATTCATCTCATTCTTTGATGCATATGAGATTATATGCTCTTTATAAATCTATTTTGATACAAATCTTAAGTTGATTCAATTGATCAAGAATCTAGATATCAAGAAAAATTATATCTATTCTTGATGGTAATCTTGTTGAGTCCTTGATAGTCTAGACACATCTACAATAATCCATCATTTTTCTTCTTAAATAAGATTGGAGCTCTTGTTGGAGATTTTGTAATAGTATATGAAATTCTTAACTGGATTTGCTTCAATATATTCTTTGAGCTCAACCAATTTATTTTGCAATAAATTATAGATTGATCCAAATGACACTTGAATTATATCTTTTAATAAATTCAATATCCAAAAAATAAGCTCAGGCTCTTGAATCTAAGAAGTTAGAGACTGTGTAATGTTTAGGTCCTAAAACAATATCTATTATAAAATAAAGAGAAGGTTTTAACATATTTTCTTCTTTGATAGCCATATTTTTTATTTTATAGTTGTATTGCTTCTTTGGACAATTTTGACCAATCTACTTAGATTCTTTATAATATAAGCACAATCTTTTTTCATTGCAACAAGTCTTTTCTTATTTAGTAAATTTTTTAAAACATACAGCATCAATTTATATGTCTTTTACTTCCAAATGTATGTCTTAAAAAGGCAATGGAATTGTCATTGAATTTTAAAGACATTGAAGCTTATTTATGTGATTTTTATATCAAAATTTAAAAAATCAATTGTTAGACTTCATAGCAAAGTCAATTTCTTGTCTTAATATTTAAAGATTAAATAAGATGGATAAATTTTTTATTTACTTCATGTAATAATCCATAGAAAAATTGGCTAATGAGTGCAATATTATCTCACTTAATATTAGTTAAAAATTTTCAAAATTATAAATATGTAACGTTACATATTGACTTTTTTGATATAAAATGTAAATCTTATTGATTTCAATATAACTTGCATCATATTTTTTAAATAGAGATCAAAACTCTACCATGAAAGCCTTCAAATTATCTAATATTAAATCATGTTGTTTAAGAAAAGATAAAAATTATGATAATACAAATCTTGAAAGTAGCATTTTAATAAACATGACTTATGACATTAGAGTTGCATAGCTTTGAAGTTGAAGTTCAATCACTAATTTTATTTAATTAATAAATCCTTGAAATTTTAATCTTATGCCATCAAACTTCTCAAGCAAGGCAATTCTTAGTTCTTTGATGCTAGAATAATGCTCAATTATATATTAAAAAAAAATGGTTTGATGTAGATGTTGAAGTAGCTCCAATTATCTCTATATCTTCACTTCCTACTAATCTTATTGCTTCTTGTGGTGATAAATTGAATTGATGAATAACAAACAATAATTCTTTCAATTTCTCTTATATTTGTGTCATTGCATTCTTCATTTCAAGAAGCTTTTCCATAATTATACAATAAAAAAAATATCTAATATCTCTTAAAATAAATAGAAAAGAAGATTAAAGAATGAAATAAATTCTAATAATGATATTAGTTTAAAAGTAGATAATCCATAACTTCTAATATACTTATGATTTATTCAAAAAAAAGAGTAATACACTCTTAATCAAAAAAAGACAAAGCTATGATATTATAAATACACTCTTGTTAATCTCTCAAGCACAAGAACTCAAAAAAGATATGCAAACAATTGAAATAAGTATCAAAGAGAGATGACAAAATGATAATATGAAAGTATGTATATTGAAGAAAAATCTTGAATAGCTATTGCAAAAGTCTAGAAATCTAGAGACTCTTGAAATTACACTAAAAACAAGAAAAAGAGTTACAAGAGTGAAGAAAGCTTCACTCTTATCTCTATATATACTATCTACCTAAGAGTTATATGATTATATCCTATAGGACATTCAATATATGTCGAATTTGTCAGATATGTGTTCTAACTTGCAAGGCAAGTTTTCTATGTGTACATCACATTATTAGTTTGTATTACAAACTATCAATATATGCGACATGTGGCTAACTTTTTGGCTAAGTTTCTAACTTATCAATCACCTTTAAACATGTATTAAGGTAGAATCACATCTATAAAACTTCTAAGAAGCTTCTTTAGAAGATATTTTTAAGTTAATCTACTTTTACATATTGCTAGTTATTCATATTATCAAGGTAACTATTGGCATAAATATGTATATTAATGATATTTTTTAGCTTTGATGTCAATCTACTAATTTCAATATTTCTTAGTTTTATTATTAATTTTTTTTTCTAATTTTATACACTTATTTAAAATCAAATCAAATATTAATGTAAAATTTTTATTTTAATTTAACTAGTAGATTGCTACAATCTTAAAAAATCCTCACTTATCCTCTAAATTCTAATTCTTGAGGCCTCAATACAATTGAATTTTAATAGTCTTCAAATGAATTATTTGATTAAGCTCAAACTTATAATATACATACAACACAATTATTTTTATACATTTTCTAAATTTCACTTATAGATAATCTGTCAATCTCACAAAATTCTCTATAATATAAATTTTTTATGTATTTCAAAACTCTAAGCCATCCCAAATCAACCTTGACTTTGCAAAGCCTTTACAAAGTTATTACAAACTCAAATTATTCAAAATTAACATTTAAAGATCTTTACTTTAGTTTGTTCTTAAAGCTTTATCTTTAATCTACAAATGAACATTGTATTTGCTATAAGAATGTGGATTTGTGCTTTGGGATCTAATTTCACCTCTACTTCACAATCAATCTTTTATAGGTACCAATTTTTGATATTTTAAAGTAATTTTTGCTCCAAATTATTCTTAATTTTCTTCTAAAGATATTTATAATATTTCTTTTTCTAATATAATCTTTTATTTCCTTTTTTATGACTGTATAAAATAAGTAAGATAATATTTATGGCCTTTTTTATGACTATATAAAATAAGTAAGATAATATTTATGGCCTTTTTACAAAAATTCATCATTAAAATTAAATATTTTTACTACCTTCCTATCTTTTATCTATGTTTTACTACTATATCTTTTAATTAGACTCTTCAATAATAGAATCCATATTTTTATCTTTCACCATATAGTTATACTACAATACAACAATGTAAAACTATTTTGTATAATTTGTGTCTATAATACCATGTTTAAGATCACTACTAGTCCAAGTACTTACTATTTAGAATATTACTTTCTATGACATAGAATTAGACATTGAAGAATATTTTGTGATGATACTGGAATATTTTTTTAGTCTTTTTTTCTTTTGATCAAATATTCTACTTCTTTAAAATAAAAAAATAAAAATTCTTTGAATTTTTTTTTTCATTTTTACAATAGATCTTATGTAAATTATTTTTTAAGAAGATTCAATCCTATTCATAAATATTTATATATCTAAAGATACTTTGATTCCAATAAGTCCTCTTAAAATAATTAAAATTAGAATTCAAATTCCAGTTAAAGATTCAATCAGTGATCCTTTTAGTTACAAAGTTTTATATGTTTCTAACATAATATCTTTGAGAATCAAATTCTTTAAGTTATAAGATTTTACATATTTATGAGATATTAAATTTTGACACTTGCAACATTGCAAGGGAACAAAAAAATACATGAAAACATAAAAAAAAACATATAATCAAAAAGTTCCAAAAGATAAAGACATAAAAAAAGAAGACTTAAAAGTTAACATATATGGCATATTAAGTTAGCTTCTTAAAAATAGTTATAAAAACTTTAATAATGACCAAATAATTTAATAATCTTTCTATCTAAATATGAAAAATTATTAATTGCTTAAAGATCTTATCAACCACCTTTGTATAGAGTAAATATTAATATTTATAAATAATAATATTTGAAATATTTTAAATTTTATTAATTAATTAATCAACATGACTAATTTTTGTAGAATTGGTCTTTAGAATAAATAAAAAAATAAAAAATAATAATAAAAAAGAAAATACAATACATGCATATATTACATTAGAAAATAAAATTAATTATAAATTAATAGAAATAAGTGTGTATATATATATATATATATATATATTTGTGTGTGTGTGTGTGTAAAGCATGTAAAGTAGATAGTAATTTTTTAAAATTTTGTAATTATTTTTTTTAAACATAGAATAAATCTAGTTTTTCTTAGATATAGTATATAATTATGAAAACTTCTTCTATGAATCTACTATAAAAGTTGTTCACAACTTACATACTTTTTCCTTCAATTTGTTATTTAGTATATATACAAATAAAAATAAATACTATTTTTGATTTTTTTAATATCTTTCTTATATTTTTTGTCTTAACTTAAGACTTTTTATTTTCTTTATATATAGCAATAATCATTATAACTTTTATATATATATATATATTAACTTTTTAAAAGAATATAAAGAAAAAAAAAAAAACTCAATTATAAACACAAAAATATTTAAATTAATTAGTAAGTTCTATCAGTAGATGTTAATTTGTGGAACTATTAAAAGTATAATTTTAAGTTACTTAGATACATAAATATTATGATTCAAGATTTTTATAGTTTAAATATTTAATAGAATTTAAAAGAATTTGTAAATTACAAAAGTCTTATTAGAAAAAAATAATAAAAATAGAGTCTTAGTAAACTTTAAAGGCAATTATCTTAGTGGATTTAATATTTTCTTTTAATTTTGAGAACTAATGTTTAAATATCAAAGCCAATGTCTATATTGGAATTTTATTCACATATACTACTTATAAAAAAACTATAAATGATATTTAGTATGTAGAAGAAGTTTGAAAAAAGAAATTCATGTCTTTTTAGTTATTTATGTTTAAATTAAGATTTTGAGTTCATATAAGTTATTTTTTTATTATAATTTTTTTTATTAAGGTAGAAAAAAATAGATTTAAATTTATACTAATTATTATAAAAAAAATATATTATTTTTAAAAAAATTATATCAATTTTCAAGACTTTCATAAAAATAATTTTTACCACTTTGGGAGGCCATTTTAAAGAAATGGAGCAAGATTTGAAGGCCTTATTGTTTTATTAGGCTAATTTGGTGTTTTTATTATTACCGTAGTGAAGTCAAAAATAAAAAATGAATAGATTTGCTAGTAGAAAATAGAGATAAATAGTCCTTATGAAAAAAAAGATGTATATGTCCTACATGGGTTGTAGCACCTTGGATGTAGTTAGGATGACAAGACCTTATAGCCTCTCTAGAACACCTTGATACACTACTAGTAAGCCTTGGTGAGGCTCAAATTTTTAATCTCTTAAGCAACTTATTTTTTAAAAAATATATATTTATTTAGCTTTTTATTATTTAGATTCAATTTTTAAGTTATTATAATCTATTTAAAATAATTTTGAATAATATATTTTTATGTTATAAGAAATATTTTTTTAAAAAATATTTTTATTTTTTTGTTTTTAATTACATAAAAATTTAGTGATTATAACTAATTTTAAAATATGTAATTGCTTGATTACATTCTTTTGACTTGTTTTGTTCTTGTTATTTGCTTCTTTCACTTCACACCACCAATTACAAGCAATTTTTAAGTAAGGCCATCTTATAATTTCGATTGAGTGGTGAAATTTATTCTAACTTAATTCAATCAATTAAGTAAAATTATATTCTATACTTCTTAAAAAAAAATTAAATTAAAAAGTGATTGGAATAATACTATAACAAAAAAAAAATGTGCATTCATTTGGCTAAGTCAACGTTAAAGAATTGGCATTAATAGGTGGAAATTTAACATTGAATGAGAATGAATATTTGTGAATTATGCAATCTATAAATGGATGAAATTATACTATAATAATTTTAAAAGTTCTTAGTCATTAAATAAATATAGAAGCAATGGAATTTTCTATACATATTTAATTTTAAATGATCTTTTTTCTAAAATTTATAGCTAGTTATCAATGTCAATTAAGCCATATTTAATAAAGGTCTACAAAATTTAGTAAATTTGATTTTTTTTGGTCTATTAATTATAAGAATTGTATGTTGGGGCTGTTTGGAGGAAAAATAGTAATAAGATATTTAGACATAAATTATAGATTAGTATTAAATAAATAAATAATTTTATTTATTTAATATAATTAAGCATAATCATTCAAAATGTCAAAATGATCCAAAAGTATAATAATAATAATAATAATAATAATAACAATAAGGTGTGTGTATATATATATATATATATATATAAACCAAATTTTTCAGGGCATATATTGAGCATAATATGCTAGTCAATTAAGATGTAGGCTTGAAGTTTAAATAAATTACAATTCTCCTCAAACATGTAAATTTTTAAATTTTAACTTTGGAGATTTGAGACATAGGCACATTAAAATGTATAAATGTGTAAATATATATATATATATGTGTGTGTGTGTGTGTGTGAGTATGTGTTTTGAATGAAGGATACATCTTCTTATGTGAAATAAACAAAAGAAAAAAAAATGTATGTATCGGTGGGTTTTTCCGAGCCCTAAGAATCTGTCGGCACTTGGGATTGGAGAATCGTGACGGGTAACAACCTAACATCGTGGTTACGAGGTGCACATCATCCGAATCCGCCTAACGGTTTTAGGGTTTGCCCACGGCAAATCCCCCGGCAAAACCTGACAACGAACAGTGAAGCCCGATATCATCGCTTTCGCGTCGTAGGAGCTCATCATCAAATCCTGAATAGAAAGCAAACGGGATATTTATTCTGCTAAATTAGGACGGAGACGTTTGAGCTTCGGTCCCTCGTGCCATCAGGGATGAATACCGGTACCCCTTTGCGGCGCAATTGTCGCCACAGACGGCGAATGGTCGGCTGGTTAGAGGAAATTGACGTCGAAACAGGAGGAGGGCCTGAAGACCGTGGCACAAGACCTGCAGGGGAAGAGGCGGGGAACACGTAACGAAAAGTGCGACAGGGGAGCCCTAGCACCGAAACCAGCCAAGATGGGGACTTAAAGCCAAGCCGGGGTTTAACTAGGAGTTTTGATTTGTGCATGCCGCAGTACATCTCGTGCTTGCATGCCTTGGTTGCGGAGCTGTGGGCGTGAGGATTTGCAGGAGTGTTCGTGCACACTTGCGTGACTATAGATTGTGCGCTGCCAAGTGCCGGGAGGTGAAGACAGCTGCGATGGCTACCACGGCGAGAAGTTCCACCTGCATCGGCACCACGATGGCGGTAAGGTCTGGAGTGGCGCAGAAGCAAGAGTGTCATCTGGCGTCCCGAGTGAGTTTTGGGAGGAATTCGGTGCTGGCGAGCAGGGCCGGTGTGAGCGGAAGAGTAGTGAATGTAGGTGTTAGGTGGGTTGGAGCTGTGAAGGTGATGGCCGTAAATTCTGCCAGCACAGCCGCGGCCTCGCCAACTGCTACCAAGAACGAGAAATCTGTAGCGAAGCCCACCGTGTTGGTAGCTGAGAAGCTGGGCGCAGCGGGTATCGAGTTGCTAGAGAAGGTGGCCGTCGTAGATTGCTCGTACAATCTGTCTCAGGAGGATCTGTGTGCGAAGATTTCAGACTGCGATGCTTTGATCGTGCGCAGTGGTACGAAGGTTACTCGCGAGGTATTCGAGGCATCCAAGGGTCGCCTCAAGGTAATTTTCTGTGAGAGACCTATTTTTTCGCCATATAATTAATTGGTCTCTCCTCTCTTACGCTGTGGAAGGATTTGTTAAGTATAATTCTTTGGAAGTGATTACATAGTGATTTTGTGCCAGATGCTGACAATCGGTAGTCTCGAGGCCGACTTTCACAACGTCTAAAGATTTGAGGGTTCTGATCTACGTTATCTTATACTCCAGGAGTATTCTCGAATTGCCTCGTAGGACCACAACACATCCTGCGTTGTAATTTGCGCGAAGGATTTTTTCTTCTCGCTTCCTCTCTCTCTCTCGGTGTATGTACGTAAATGTGTGCGTGTAAATACATATATACACACCTGAAAGAATACAACAAATAACGTTCTGGAAGTGGGAAGGTGAGTAAGGCATTGTGTCTTTCTCGGAATGGACAATTTACTGGGACTGATATCAAGATATCGGCGTACTGATTGGAGTGATGCTCTCCCTCAGTCTCTTCTGTGGTTTTTCTCGTTCCTCAGTAGTCTGTCCTTAGTAGAAGTAGGATTCCTGAGCGTATTCAGCTACTGATGGATTTTATTGGTGACCTGAGAACATTTGCAATATTTTCGAACTGAAGTCCTTCTGCCATACAGGTTGTTGGAAGAGCGGGTGTGGGAATTGACAACGTCGACCTGCAGGCTGCTACTGAAGTTGGTTGCCTGGTCGTTAATGCACCAACTGCCAACACTGTGGCGGCCGCTGAGCATGGCATTGCCCTTCTCACCGCAATGGCCCGCAATGTTGCTCAGGCCAGCGCGTCTATGAAGGCCGGTATGTGCAATTTTTCCCTGACACTCCGGTTGCATCTATGACAATTGCACTGTGACTGCTGCAAGATGGATGAATTTCGTGGGATCGCAAGTTTGGTCAGCAGTAGATGTGATCATTTAATGCCTGCAGGAAAGTGGCAAAGGAACAAGTGGGTTGGTGTTTCCCTGGTGGATAAGACACTGGCTGTGATGGGGTTCGGCAAGGTGGGCTCTGAAGTGGCGCGCAGAGCCAAAGGTCTTGGAATGCACGTTGTGGCCTACGACCCCTATGCTTCGGCTGAACGCGCGAAGGCTGTGGGAGTGGAGTTAGTGAACTTCGAGGAAGCACTTGCTACGGCAGACTTTATTTCTCTTCACATGCCGTTGACACCTACGACGGACAAGATTTTCAACGACGAGAGCTTTGGGAAGTGCAAGAAGGGTGTGCGCATCATCAACGTCGCACGAGGAGGTGTGATCGACGAGCCTGCGCTTGTTCGAGCCCTCGATGCAGGCATCGTGGCTCAGGTTGGTGGATGTTCGGTAGATTGATGAAGTGACTTACGTGTGGATAAGGTGGCAAAGAGTTTGTGTTTATACTAAGATTGTGCCATCTAACAAATGGCATCGGTTCCTGCGAAGGCGATCTGTTCAATCCTCCCAATTTCATCGCAAGTCACGTGGTCGGAAGATGTTAAGATGTTGCGTGCGTTGTATGACAGGCTGCATTGGACGTGTTCACTGTGGAGCCTCCTCCGGAAGGTGATGCCCTGGTGAATCATGAGAACGTGATCGTCACGCCTCACCTTGGTGCGAGCACCATGGAAGCTCAGGTAATCAGTTGATGCCTCGGATTAGATCCACTGCCTCCACAAGATACTGTGCTGTACCACGTGCATTGTGGAATGCTCCTCGATGTGTCGCTTGGCGAGGCCAGGGATTTTGCGTTGGATTTTCATCGTAATTCGACCATGCCAATACTCTGGATTGGTTGTGGTAATCTGAAAGGGGATGCAGTTTAACCGTCGTTTGTTTTCAGACATAGCAAGTTTACAATGCCGACCTGGAGTGATGTAGTTTTTTTAATGCGTGCTCTATTGCATTATGCAGGAAGGGGTTGCTGTGGAAATTGCGGAGGCCGTAGCGGGGGCTCTGGCAGGAGAGCTCTCAGCAACGGCAGTAAATGCCCCTATGGTTCCCGCAGAGGTTTGAGTTGATGAACTCTTGTTATTTGCGTTATTTTAGTATACAAACGAATCTCAATTCCTTGTCTCTTCAACATTCTCTGATATGTCTTGGTGGTGTATGTCCAATCATTTAATTTTTGGGTTAGTCACAATTTATTATCATGACAATATCAGTCTTACAGGCTTCTGATACAGTTCGTGTTAACATTTTTCACAGGTTATCACAGAGTTAGCTCCCTACGTGTCGTTGGCTGAGAGGTTGGGAAGACTCGCAGTGCAATTGGTGTCAGGAGGTGCCGGTGTCAAGCAGGTGAAAGTGGTGTACAGATCCGCCCGTGCTGATGATGACTTGGACACTAGGTTGTTGAGAGCCATGATCACGAAGGGTTTGATTGAACCAGTGTCGAGTGCGTTCATCAACTTGGTGAACGCTGACTATGTGGCGAAACAACGTGGTTTGAAGATCAGTGAGGAGAGGCAGCCTACCGATGGTGCTATTGAAGTCCCCCTGCAGTCTATTTCGGTGAGCTTCTGAACCCGTTTTCTTCGCTTTTGTTCATCTGGTGTTGTTTTCATCGTACCCTGCTTCTTTTAGTCTTGTAGAAAATAGTCGTTTCTCACGTGTTCTGTTCTATTTCAGGTGATGATCTCAGGTGTCGAATCAAAGTTCGCTAGCTCAGAGTCTAATGGAGCAATTACTCTGGAAGGCAAGGTGAAGGATGGTGTGCCATATCTTTCAAGGGTGGGGAGCTTCAGTGTTGATGTTAGTTTAGAAGGTAGCATTATCCTTTATCGTCAGGTAGATCAACCAGGCATGATCGGGAAGGTTGGTTCTATCTTGGGAGAGGAGAATGTGAACATTTCGTTCATGAGTGTGGGTCGTAAGTCACCCCGCGAGCACGCTGTGATGGCCATCGGTGTGGACGAAGAGCCCTCGAAAGCTACACTCCAGAAACTTGGCGACATTCCCGCCGTGGAGGAGTTTGTATTCCTCAAACTGTAAGGTCTCCCGAACTTTTCATTCTGCCAATGATTGATGAAGCTGCTGGACTCTTTCTTACTCTTCATCCTGTCCATCGCCTGGATGTTTTTATCGAGTTGAGTTTGTGCCATCGTTGGGAGCTGTATTTAGTTGACTGAACAGAACAAATTATCTGCTGGCTTTTCCTCTACTCTCTAGATGTGTTATGCACGTTTCGAACATTTGCAAGTTCTTTTTGTTTGATGGTCGTCATTACGTGTGCCTCTGATACGAAAGTTAGTTTTATCCCGATGGTTGAAAACGACGAAGTCTTCAGGTGTATGAGTTTTCAGATTAGAGGCTTGGGTAGGTTTCGGTTTTGATGACACTCAAGTTTTGTTCTCAGCTTTTGCGAGAACCTTGATCGCCTGCCCTGAACTGCATTTAAATTAAAACGGTCTACTGTGGTTCCAACTTACGTAGTCACACCATAAGTTTACACGAGATGTAGTTGTAACTTTCCAGCCTTGGCTAGAACCTCATTGGGAGGATCTTATTGTTTAAAAGTGAAGTCGAACAGAGTAAATATGTAACAGCAGAACAGACATGTATTAACATATGCTAGTTGGCACAGTTTTCTCGAAGTTCTGCTGTCCTGCAAATAACGTGAAATCTTCCGAATTATGTTTTATTGAAAATGTTGAATGTAATTTGTCTCTTAATGGTTTAGCGTGAAAAGGAAGAGAATATGAACACTCTGAGGGTAAGAATAAAAATCTAAGATAAAAATGCGTTTCATTAAATGCTGCAATGCTACCCTCCGTGATAAGTAGATGAACTGAGTTCTACATCACTCTTTGCATGGACTTTGATAATTAACCTTTCAGTCAATGCTGAATGTGAAAAAATTAAAATTATCAGTAATAGATTGAAACGATATAATTTCGTTTCTAAACTGGAACCGTTTCCTATTATTTTGCATGGTGAGTTTAAGGAGTTGTGGGTCCAGCAGATTCCAAGTAGCTTGTGTACTTTTTCAGTCATTCAAATAGCATACTGTCTCCATTACTAATACTCGTGCCAATAGTGTTTTCTTTTCTTTTCATTAATGCCATTCAAGATTGTATCACTTAAGCAAATTATTTTTCCTCCTTAAAAGCAATCAAAATAGCTTCTACTGTTTGATAAGTTGACAAAATACAAGGATGTCGAAATGCTGTATTTTGGAATTTTGTGAATCATGATCCATCAAATATAATCTATACTCTTAAAGATTTTTTATTTTTTTTCTGGAATTCATGAATTTGTACTTTTCAAAATTGCCAAAAACATGCCTACAACTGTGTCGACTTACATAACCAAATTCAATTTCATATCAACATGCCACGAATGCACCAATGATGGTAGTAGATTATTTTATCTCAGGCATCACTAGGTCATCAATTCTGTTATTATGCAGCGTTACTTAAAATCCATCATCTAAGTATGAGCAATTGCTTATGTAAGATTGACTGCTTTTTAAATAGTGTATATTTATAACTTCTGAAACTGATATCCTTGTGGTAATGACCTTACAAGTTTAAGTGTATAAGCAACATAGTTGACAAAATTTGAAATACATAATGATCAATTGATGCAAGAATGTATATTGCACAAGTAAATGTTGTTTGGACAGGAGAAAAAGTCTTTTCTACATGTGAAGTCAAAGTTAAAGTAATATTGCATACATTTCGGATGTCGAAAAATTAATACTAAAACATAATCTCCATAAAATAAAAATAATGTTCGCTTCTCTTCATATCATATAAATGATAAATTATTTTTTTATTTACTTAAATTTTTTTATCCACCAACTAAAACATGTTATTGTTACAATTTCATCACTAGAGAGGAAAAATTAAAAATTAAAAATAAAATAAAAAAAATCTAATACAAAGAAATATGTGAAGCTATTCATATTTATTTTATTTTCAAAAAACACGTATTAAAAAAACTAAACATCTATGAATAAAAAATAATTTTAAGCTAAATAACTAAATGTTAAAAAACATTAAAGATAGTAGTTTAATGTAAGATAAGACAACATAGAGTTTACAACATATACTAGATAATCTATAGTTACAATTTCAAACTTAGTTTAACACTAGTATAATTAGAATATGGTTCTTCTCCCACCATGTCCAAAAATATATAAAGTATTAATTAGAGTAAATAATTTGACTTTTCTTTCTAAAAGAAATTATAAACAATATATCATACATATACATACATTTTTTTGTATAAAAGTTAAAATGAAAATAGAATAGGATGCTAAACCTAAATTCTAAAATTAAACATAGGTAATGTTTTTTTCATGTTTTAACATTGTACTAAAAAATAAAATTTTAGTATATATTACAATAAGAAAAAATAATTAAATACTAAATATTACACATTATTTGGTTTTTGTAACCAACTAAAATATTAATATAGGTGCTAAGAAAATATCTATTATTTGATTATTAAGGAAAAAATATAATAATGTAAAAATATCATTTAAGATATCTAATGTGGAGACAAAAATTTACAATAAATAAATGTGATTTTTTAAAGACCAATTAAGAACACTTAAAGATTACAAAAAAATAAAATAAATAAATAAATAAATAAACTAAAATTAAACTAAAATTAAACCAAGATGCACTTATAATCTGATAGTTCAATTATAAAAACTATTTGATTTATTAGGTATTTGTCAAATACAAGTCAAATATTATGATACAAGTCAAATATTTGACAAATACAAGTCAAATATTTGTTTTGTAAACCTAGTTATTTTAAATAAAGTTTTGCATTATCTTCTAATTATATGATGTATGTAATAAATGTCTATTTTATGTATAGAATATTAATTGGTAAAAATATATTGATAATATATATATATATATATATATATATATAGAGAGAGAGAGAGAGAGAGAGAAAGAGAGAGAAAGAGAGAGAGAGAAAAAGAGAGAGAGAGAAGCTTTTAATAAATATATAAGATTAATATATTCTTTTAGATATATCATGCAGCTTTAAGTATGATGTTTTAGAAATTCCTTATATTTAAGAAGTGGCTAAGAAAAAAACTTACAAATTGGACATCTGATTCACAAACCTTGTAGTTATTTAAAAACTTCTAAATTATATTCTTATTATCTAGTAAATATAGAGGTAAGATTGAGGTTATCTTTAGTCTTGTCAATGTTATTGAATTGTAATACAATAATCAAATAAAATAGCAAATAAAGATATTTTTTTCAAAAGTCTTAATTTTAAGATTTACTAGAAAATTCCTTTTAAAATTATAGATAAAAGATAAAAAAAAAAGGTAAGTTAGTGTTCATGTTATTATTTTTAGAAAAATAAATGATTGTATTGAGTTTGTAATATAAGTTTGAGCTTAGTTTGTTGGTTCGATTTAAATATATGAAAATTTCAAATAAATTAAGATACTAATAGATCATAGTTTAAGGATTAGTGAGGATTTCAAAGATTTCCAATAATCTACGAAATAACTTAAAGTGAATTTATTAGACTAGTATCTAGAAAGTTCTAATATCTACAAAATATTTGAGACCAAATTATTGATATTAGAAAGAGATCTTGGTGCTAAAAATTTGACAATGAAATTAGAGATGGAAGTTGCTGTATACATGTACAATTCAATCTTGTTTTCTTTTAATTTGTAAATATAATTTCTCTAAATATTTTTAATTTTTTTCAATTATAATGCAAAAAGTGTGCAAATTTTTAAATGAAAGAAATAATTGATTTTAAAGTTACAAGGATTTTAATCTTTTGTTAGTTCTATTTGAGATTCATTAAGATTTTTTAGAATTTGGTTAATATTTAATTAAATTTTAGTTAGAAATCAGTGAAGATTAAGTTAAATTTTTTTAAGATTTTGATTATGATTTGTTAAGAATTCCTTAGAAGTTTTTTAGAATTTGATTAAGACTTGGTTAGAAGCAAATCATAGTTTCTTTAAAGTTTGGATAAGATTTTTTAGAATTTATGTAGAGATTAGTTGAGATTTATTAGAATTTGAATATGACTTATTTAAGATTGCTTAAGATTTACTCAAAGATTATTTGGAGGTTAATAAAGATTAAATTATATCTATCAAGGTATCATGGATATACTATATTATAGACCAAATAAAAAGTTGAATGGAAGAGTTTCAACAAGAACGCTAACAAGAACTTAATTAAACCAAATGAGTATAAGATTAACATCAAAGAGATGAGTTAGAGCTCCAAGAGATGAGTTATTGAGATTGAAGACCCCCTCAACCTTCACTCCGATATATATTAGGCATTAAGAAGCTTCTTAAGAAGTTTCTATGTTGCTTGAAGATGAAGCAACTCTAAGAAGTTTCTCCAATAACTTCTATAATTCTCTTAAAATTTTCTAAAACCTATTAGAATATTATAAGAATTTTTATAGAAACTTTAAAGAATTTTTTTAGAATTATTTAAACCTTCTAAAATATAATGGAATATTTTTATAATATTCTTATTGAATATCTATAATATCACTTCTTTTTTTAACTCCAAGTTCTATGAGGAGCATTGGTTCTATATTCACTTTTTTCTTTATATACAATATCCTAGCAATAGCTTCATTGAGAAGTCATCTTAAAATAGGTTTAATTTTTGAAGATTACATTGATGAAACTTCTATATCTTTTCCAATGCATTAACTAGATTTTTTGTTGATTCTTATGTAGACTATCATGATGTAATACAACTAATGAATGAAAAAGAGAAGAAAAAATTATATTATAAAATATCTTGTTTTAAACTATTATAAAAAATTATCTTAAAAATATAGATAATAGTCAAAAAGATAACAAAACTAAAATATGTTAATATTGCTTTTTTACAAAATGACCTTTTACTTATTTTGTAGGATCATAAATAAAATAAAACAAAGTAAATTAGAAAATTAAATGATATAGACATGTATAGGAAAAAATTAAGAGTAGATTTCAGCAAAATTTACCTTAAGAAGCTAAGAATTGATATCCAAAGAGGACCGGTTGTCATTCTAGATTGAAATCAGACCTTGAGATACAAAACTACACACCTAAGATGATTCAAGGGTTTTTTTTGGAGATCAAAGAGTAGAGTTTAAAGGAAGACTTGAGAAGAGATTTTTAAGCATTTGTTTTATATCATTAAGATTAATATTGAGATTTTGAGGGATTTTTAGAATTAATAATGTTTTTAGTGGAATTAGGCTTTGAAAAATAAAAATATATTTACAAATTTGAGGATTTCTTGAATTTAGTGGTGTGTGTAGAGGTGAAATTTAGGCAATATATTGATGTGCTAGCTTTAAATATGTATGCAAATTTTGAGGTCAATTAAATAGTTAGATTGAAGTATATGAAGGTTTTTGTAGGTTGAGATCTCAAAAATTAGAATTTAAGGATTAGTGAGTATTTCTAAATTTTTTAGCAATATGTCAATTGGATTAAAGTGATTTTTTTATATAGATACTAGACTTGATTATCAATATTTGAATGAAATTTTAAAAAAAATCAATGTTTCAAAGAGGAGATATTGGTGCTAAAAGTTTAGCATATAGATGTGAGTAGGAGGCTGTCTAACACTTGATTGGATTATCTTACATTTCTCTCAATTAATAAGTGCAATCAATTTCATCTTTCTTGAGCTAGTTTCTAACTAAGATATTAAAAAGTATGCAAATTTTGAGTTGATATCAATGGTTTCATCATTAATTATTGAGGTTCCATTTTGTTGTAGGATTTGTTAAGAATTTGATTAAGATCTACGATTTAATTAGGATTTGGTTTAGAATTTATTTAGGATTGGGATTTGATTATGATTTTCTTAAGATTTAGTTTGGAACTTGATTACGATTTATCTAGGAATTATCTAAAGTTTATTTAGGATTCAAGATTTGATTAGGATTTGATTAGGATTTGATTAGGATTTGATCTATGATTTGATTAAGTTTCAATTAGGATTTCAATTAGGATTTGATATAGAATTTGTTTAAAATTCAATTAGAATTTTAATTAAGGTTATATTAATTTTTTATTTTTAGTATTTCTTTAAGATTTTTATTTCTAATATTTCTTTAAGATTATTATTATTTCTTTAAAATTTAATTTTTAGATTTTCAAAAGATTATTATTATTATTTTTTGTGATTAAATTATGAATTTTTTAAATTTATTTTGTGACTTATCTTAAATTTATTTTTATAGGTTAAAATTTTATTAGATTTATTAGAAATTACTTAAATTTTAATTAAGACTTTATTAGAATTGATAGAATTGTTGTTGCATTTTTACTTACCTTCCATAGCTAGGTGCCCAATACATTTTTAAGCAAGATGACATGCAATATGACAATGGTCATTGATATCATAGCCGTGCAAATGATTGAAATACTCCAACTTACTTCTTCTGCATTGAGAATTAAATACCTTTTTTACCTCATATTCTACTTGAATATCTATTTCAATACATGGCGGTGATAGTTGTATTCTTTCTAGAATAGAAAATTTTGAATAAGCCTCTAAGAAAGAAACATTAAAGACTAGATGTACCTTTATGTTTGTAGGTAATTCCAACCAATAACCCATTGGATTGATTTGCCTTTGAATACAAAATAGCCATAGTCTTTGATAGTCTAACTTATTACAAAACTATATGGTCTTGGTATTTTTTTAAAGGAACCATGCTTTATCTTGAATTAAAAAAAAAGAGATTTTTTTCTAGATTTGACTAAAGATGTTTTATAAAATTCTTTATTTGCTTGTAAATAAAGCTTCAAAGTTGTCTAGAGTTGTGACAATTATTTTGCAAGATCTTCTTCTACTTGATTTTCATCCTTTGATGTATTTAAAAAATCAAACTTCAGATGGTAACCATAATTAGAGTAAAATGATGTTTGTTGAGTCAAAATATAAAAAATATTGTTATAAATAAACTTTTTTAAAGATAAATATAAGATTCAATCATCTTATCGATAGTTGATGGTATATTGTAAATAATACTTCAAAACTTAAATGATTTTTTTTGTTTATCTATCTACTTAAGGTAGTAGACAAAAAAAGCTTAATATCTATCTTCAATACTTTAAAAAATAATTTCCAAAACTTTGATATAAGTAGAGGTCTTCAATCAAAAATGATGTCATTAAGTAGGCCATGATGTCGATATATATTACTAAGAAAGAGCCTTATTTTTTCTTCTCTAAAAATTACCTTTTCATATGAGATAAAATATGCTATCTTTATAAGTCTTTCTACATCAATATAGATAGCATTAAATGTAGCTAATGGAAGCAGATCAGGGATAAATTCATTGATATTGAAGACTATGGATGTTTTAAGATTAATAGTAGGTGTAAAAATTTATAAGGACAATGTCAAGAATTTTTGGATCTTAAACAAATGTCATAGGAGAAAAATATGTCCTTCATTATCATCTATATTTAAGACCATAAAAAATCTTGAAAAATAAATTCTAATATTTTATTAAAAGTAAAATGTCATGCAATTGAAAAATCATGATAAGAATGAGGAACATGAAGTTGCACTAGTAATCCTAGAATATATAAAAAAGTCTTCAGAATATAGAAGATTTTTCACAAACTTAAACTTGTTGTTATTAAGATGGTACTTGATATTATAAACTAATGAATTGTTAGTTAACGCTATACAAATTTATTCAAGAAAATATAAATCAATAGATACAATCATAAAAGTAGCTCAAAGATGAAATTATTTTGGCTTCAAGACAGTGATATATTTCTGATAAAATGCTACTTTTCCAATCTTTGGAGCAAGATATGATCTCTTTGATAAAGCGTTTGTGTTAGGGACATAGTCCTTAGACCTTTCTAGAGACAAGTTTCTAGAACCTTCTAGAAAGAAGTCTCTAGAAACTTCCAGAAGATTCCTTGAATATTCTTCAAAGATTTCCTAAAGATTCTTTGAAGATTCTCTAAAGATTCTCTTAGAAGGCTCTAGAAGATTTTTAGAATATTCTAGTAGATTCTAGGAAGTTACTTGAGAAGCTTCCTAGCTCTTGGGTAGTTGCTCGAGAAGCTTCATAGTTCTTAGGAAGCTTCTTGATGCGCTTCCTTAGAACCATAGGCCAGTAGTATATATAGGAGTCGAGGCTGAAGAGTTCTTCAGTCTCGACAACACATCTCTTGGAGTTCTAGCTCACCTTTCTGGTGTTGTTCTTGTACTCATCTGTTTAATCTAGTTCTGCCACTTCTTCTTGAACTTCTTGTTAGATTTCAAGTCTGTATTTTGTGTCCGTGACAGTTTGTTGAGACTACCTTTATCTTAATATCAGAGCTGAATCCTTCTTGTTTGAGAGCGGATTACCCCTCTTCTTGAAGGTATTCTAGCGCTTTAGGGGTTGCGGATTACCTTCCTCTAAACTGATATTTTTTCAATCACAATGTCAGAGCTTAGTTCTTTGAGGCAGAGAGTGGACTACCCCTTTCCTTGGAGATACTTGAGCGTTCTAAGGGTTGCGGATTACCCTCTCTTGGACTGATATTAATTCCTTCTTTTTGTTTAGCATAGCTGGTAGAAAAGATTGTTAACATCGATTTCAGAGCTTTGCCTTCTTGATAGAGTGCGGATTACCCCTCTTCTCGAAAGCATTGAGGCATTTTTAGAGGTTGCGGATTACCCTCCTCTAAAACTGAAATCGTTTAGTGTTTTTTTTTTTTTTTCCTTTTCTCCGAGTAGGTTTTAGTGACAGGTAGTGCTACAATTTTCTCCAAGAGACTTAGCAATTTCTTCTTCTCTCAAAATTTTAATCCATCTATTCTCTAAATATGGAAGTAGACCAGGTCATAGACAGTGCATCTCCACAAGTAGACAATAGAGTGGCAACTCTTGCAGATCTTCAAGCTCTTATGAATAGTGTACGAAAGGAGATTGCATTTCTTCGCAATCCAAGTAAAGAACCTCGAATTGATGTAGTGACCGAAGAAGCTAGACGCAAAATTCATAGCCTACAACAAGAGATTATTCGACTGAGAGAAGCAAGACATGTGTCACATATGACCCCTATAGATACTTCAAGGATTAGTACGAAAGAACCAAAAGCGAGTATGCCAGACAAGTTTGACGGAACAAGAGCCAACTTCCGAGGTTTTGTGCAATAAGTACGGCTTTACCTACGCCTATACCCTTCTCGTTATCCGAATGGATTTACCCAGGTTGCTTTCATAGGTACTCTTCTATCAGGAAATGCTCGCTCTTGGTTTGCTCCACTATTGGAGAAGGATTCTCCAATATTGTACGACCTAGAGGCTTTCATAGAGAGACTTAGTGCTGCGTTTGGAGATAGCGATCGAGAAAGAGTGGATGAAAGAAAGATACAAAATCTGCGACAAGAATCACGTTCTGCTGCAATCTATGCTGCAGAATTTCAACAGCTTACATGTGATCTTGATTGGAATGATAAGGCGTTCATGACACGATTTCAATATGGACTGAGAGATGATGTCAAGAACTTATTGATCACCATGCCTAAGGCGGATACTTTAGAAGAACTTATATCTCAGGCAATTATTTATGACAACCGCCTCTTTGAATTACGACAAGAAAGACGATCAGGCTGGAGAAATGATGGAGCATTTGCTACATTTTCAAAAGGTTCAGAGAATCACTCCACAGATCCTGAACCCATGCAAATTGATGCGGTACGTTTCAAACCCCTCACAGCTGAGGAAAGGAAGCGACGGTTTGAACAAAACTTGTGTTTATATTGCGAAGAAGCGGGCCATAAAGCTGTAGATTGTCGGAAGAAACAGAAGCCTCAAACAACAAGACTCAGGAGTACAAGCATGCAGGAAAACAAGGACGCCCAGCCACAATAGGGACCGTGCGGCTGGACATCTCAACATCCAAAATTAATCAAGGTCCCTTTCTCTCAGCTCAACCTTCAGATTGTTTTATGGTACCATTACATCTGGGTATTCAAGAACTACAAGTTGATGCTTTATTAGACTCGGGTGCATCCGCTTGCTTTATAGATGAAGAGTTTGCCAAGCTTTACAATATTTCTCTTGTAAAGAAACTTAAGCCTGTCCATGTAGAAGTCATAGACGGACGACCATTGTCTTCGGGCAATGTTATCCATGAAACTAAACCATTGAAGGTACGTCTTGAAAACCATGAGAGCAATATTGTGTTTAATGTTATCAAGACCGCTTCATGTCCTATCATTTTGGGACTATTTTGGCTTGATAGATATAATCCATTGATAGATTGGAAGTTGTGAAAAGTGACATTTCCAACAAACTCCTTGAAGGTGGAATCTGCCAAGACAATGTCTAGAAACAAATCCTTGTTTATAGGTGCAAGGGCTTTCATGAAGGAAGCCAAGCAAAATACACCTCTTGTCATCTTCGCAACTCCGACTCGAGAAGATGCAACTCCGACTTTGGTTATTCCAAAGCAGTATGAAGAATTCAAAGATGTCTTTGAAAAGAAGAATGCTGATATGCTGCCAGAGCATCGACCCTATGATTGTGCCATTGAATTGCAAGAAGGAGCACAACCACCTTTTGGACCAATCTACAATTTGTCGCAGACGGAGTTGACTGAGTTGCGGAAGTACATTGACGAGAATCTAGCCAAGAACTTCATCCGTCATTCGAAGTCGCTAGTTGGGGCACCAATCTTATTTGTGAAGAAGAAAGATGGCTCACTACGGATGTGCGTGGACTATCGAGGTCTCAACAAGGTGACAAAAAAGAATCGCTACCCACTGCCTTTGATCTCTGGTCTTCTAGAACAACTTGGGCGTGCAAGAATCTTTACAAAGATTGACCTAAGGGGAGCTTACAACCTTGTGCGAATCAAGGAAGGAGATGAATGAAAGACAGCTTTTCGAACAAGGTATGGCCATTTTGAATACAATGTCATGCCATTTGGTCTTATTAATGCTCTAGCAGTCTTTCAACACATGATGAATGACATCTTTCGAGAGCATCTAGACAATTTTGTTATCATCTATCTAGATGATATTTTGATATTTTCTAAGAACAAGGAAGAACATGAGAAGCACGTTCGTCTAGTACTCAAAAAACTACGGGAGCGAGGACTCTACGCCAAATTGGAGAAGTGCTTATTTCACCAAACTGAGATGGAGTTTTTGGGATTCATCGTGACTACAGAAATATATGGTATTATATACGGATTCAAAACTCGAGCCGACATAAAATACTCTAAATTCTTGTGATCCGTATATACAGTCACTGGATGTGCAATTCCTTCGAGAAAGTGGCGCCACTCTTGGAAAGAATCTACTATAGCAAGGAGTTCCTTATCGTGGATCTCATAGTTGATCTCAGCAGCAGAGAATTTTCGAGAATAGAACGCAACTGGATGGAGCTTCTCATCTACGCCCATCTGTGAAAGTACAGCTCCCAAAGCAAAATCCGAAGCATCTGTCTCCAAATAAAAGGCCTTTGTAAAGTCCGGATGTACCAAGATTGGAGCTGTAAATACGATCTTCAAATCCGTATATATGGTATTATATACGGATCACAAGAATTTAGAGTATTTTATGTCGGCTCGGGTTTTGAATCGGCGTCAAGCTCGGTGGAGTATGTCGCTATCCAGGTTCGACTTTGTTATTACTTATCGGCCTAGGAAGCAACAAGGGTTGTCCGATGCATTATCAAGGAGATCATATCTCGCGCCAAAGGCTGGAGATGCAGCATTTGATCAACAGTGCACGACATTGTTGAAGCCAGAGAAATTTCGGCTCAACGCATCTATTGTACCAATTGATGCTGACTTCCTCGACCAGGTACGGGCCGCAACCATTGAAGATTCTCTAGCCCTTGATATCAAGCAACATACTAGTGATGATAAATTCAAGATGGAAGGAGATCTAGTATATTTCAAAGAGCAGTTGTATATCCCAAAAGGGCCAGCACGACTCCGAGTTCTTCAATCTCGTCATGACTTCCCAGCTGCGGGACATTTTGGATTCAATAAGACCTTGGAACTTATTTCCCGCGATTTCTGGTGGCCTCAAATGTAGAAGGATGTGAAAGATTTTGTTGTATCTTGTGACATTTGTTCAAGATCCAAAAACCCTCGACATCGACCTTGTGGACTTCTACAACCATTGCCTATTCCGCGCCGACCATGGTCTTCGGTTTCCATGGACTTTATTACGGATCTACCACCATCAAATTTATTTGACAGCATTTTTGTTGTTGTAGACCGGCTTACAAAGATGGCACATTTTGTCCCTTGCAAGAAGACATCGTCAAGCGAAGACACAACAAGACTCTTTTTTGATAATGTGTATCGATATCATGGTCTACCAGATGATATCGTATCGGATCGAGGAACCCAATTTGTGTCAAAGTTTTGGAAATCTCTTTTTGAGATATTGAAGGTGGATATCAAGCTTTCTTCGACATTTCATCCTCAAACGGACGGCCAAACAGAACGGGTGAATCAAGTTTTAGAGCAATATTTACGTTGCACCATCAACTATCAACAAGATGATTGGGTCGCATATCTACCGCTAGCTGAGTTCGCATATAACAACACCCTTCATGCGTCAACTCAACAAACGCCATTCTTTTCCAATTATGGATACCATCCGAAGCTTGACTTATGGAGTTCGTCAACGATTAACAATCCGGCAGCTGAAAGATTGGTGAAGGAGCTTTTGCAGCTTCAAACTACATTGAAGCTTCAATTGCAAACTGCCCAAGAATCTTACAAGGCGTCCGCGGACAAATTTCGGAATCAGGCACCTAAATTCACGATTGGAGACAAAGTTTGGCTGCTTCGACGAAATATTAAGACCAAGCGGCCATGTGACAAATTGGACTATCGGAGATTGGGACCATTTGTTATCCAGAAGCAGATCAATCCTGTAGCGTATCGTTTGGAGTTACCAGCTACTATGAAGGTACATCCTGTCTTTCATGTTTCTTTGTTGGAGCCTTATCGAGAATCGTCTTTTTTTGGAAGAGTACAATGTCTACCACCTAGCATAGAAATAGAGAACCACGAAGAATATGAGGTGGAAAAGGTCCTGGATTCACGACAAAGACGGGGTAAATTAGAATACTTTGTGCATTGGAGCGGTTACGATATTAGTGAACGAACATGGGAGCCGGCCAAAAATCTCGCAAATGCACCGCAAAAGGTACAGGAGTTTCATCGACGATATCCTGAGAAACCCAAGCCGGTTCGACGATAGCTTCTTACTGAAGCTTACTCATCCAGAAAACAGAAAAGAGGAGAGAGCAGGACCAAAATCCATAGTTGATGTAGTCATTCTCTCCAAGATAGCGTAGAACTTTGTTAGTAGCCCAAGTTTGTTCTTATTGTTTTAGCCTTTGAATATGGATAGCCAAGATACTACAATTGTCATGTCATCTCAAGCAACTAGCTCACAAAGACGACCGCGAGATGAAGAACCGCTTGCACCACGATGACGTCGAAGGATTCCGAGCAACAGATCGCTGGTGATTGTATTTGAGGTCGAGCCTGCCTACAATGGTCAGCCAGAAGGAGTATTTGCAGGACAATTTCACAATGAAGACACGGAGGTTCATGCTTGATCAGAACTTGAAGGCGTGGGCTACTACCGTTGGCTTCAAGGACCATTGAATCACTTGCCTCGTGAACAACAATTGGAGTTCATAGCAGAGGTTATGCGACAGATCTTCATTTTCTTGCGTTGGTATTGACTGACGATAACATTGCTTCTCGGAGACCTCGAAGCTAAAAGAGGAGGTGATGTTAGGGACATAGTCCCTAGACCTTTCTAGAGACAAGTTTCTAGAACCTTCTAGAAAGAAGTCTCTAGAAACTTCCAGAAGATTCTTTGAATATTCTTTTAGAATATTCTTCAAAGATTTCCTAAAGATTCTTTGAAGATTTCCTAAAGATTCTATTAGAAGGCTCTAGAAGATTCTTAGAATATTCTAGTAGATTCTAAGAAGTTACTTGAGAAGCTTCCTAACTCTTGAGTAGTTGCTCGAGAAGCTTCATAGTTCTTGGGAAGCTTCTTGATGCGCTTCCTTAGAACCATAGGCCAGTAGTATATATAGGAGTCGAGGCTGAAGAGTTCTTCAGTCCCGACAACACATCTCTTGGAGTTCTAGCTCACCTTTCTGGTGTTGTTCTTGTATTCATCTGTTTAATCTAGTTCTGCCACTTCTTCTTGAACTTCTTGTTAGATTTCAAGTCTGTATTTTGTGTCCGTGATAGTTTGATAGTCTTTACAACTTCATTACTAGATATATAATCACAAAATTAAAATAAGATAATGACATATTCAAATGTATTTGGCATCAACTCAAAACTCAAATTGATATGAAATACTCCAAATTTTTATAATCTGTATATACAATCACATGATGTGTAGCACCTTCCAACAAGTGACATCAATCATGGAAATAGTGTGTAATTGTAAGAAGCTCATTATTATAAGTCTCATGATTGATTTCTACGATTAAAAATTTTTTAGAATAAAATGCAATTGAATAGATTTTTTTAACATTTTCCATCTTTGATAATATAACTTCTAATGCAAAGTCAAAAGCATCAATCTCCAAATAAAAAGCCTTTGTAAAATCTAAATATAATAAGATTGGAGCTGTAATAAAAGTTGCCTTCAAATCTTAAAAATCCTTTTGTGCTTAAGATTCTCATTCCAATTTATCTTTGGATGTCAATCAAGTGACAAAAGCAACAACTTGGGAGTAATTCTTAATAAATATTCAATAGAAATTACTATATTCAAGGAAACATTATACATTTTATATTGTCTTTAGAATTGTCCACTTTGTTATATCTTAAATTTTCTTTGGATCCATCAACATGTTTTTATTAGATATAATATATTCAAAAAATTCTACTTTTGATTAATAGAATATATATTTTTCTAATTTGGCATATAATCCTATATCTCTTATCTTTTGCAAGACTAATCTCACATATTTTTTTATATTCTTCACAAATCTTGGAGTAGATTAAGATATTATCAAGATAATAGATAATAAATTTGTTTGAGAATTCTTAAAAAACATCATTCATCAAATATTGGAATATAGCTAGAGTATTTATTAATCCAATAGACATGACATTATATTCAAAATGTCCATACTTTGTCCAAAATATTGTCTTTCATTCATCTCTTTATTTAATCCACATTAAATTGTATGCTCTATAAAGATCTATTTTGATATAGATCTTGGCCTGATTAAATTATTCTAAAATCCTTAATATCAATAATAATATATAATAATTTTTTATTATTATTTTATTGAAGCAACAATAATGATCACATATTCACAAAGATCCATCTTTTTTTGTACAAAGTATAAAAGTATCTATTAGAAATTTTGAATGACAAATAAAATTCTTTGCAAGATTTTTCTTGATGTAATCCCTTTATGATAAAATTTGGTTTTGTGATAGATTATAAATTGGGCCAAATAGTGGTTGAGGTCCTTGTGAGTATAAAATTCACTCTTCAATCCAATTACAAGATGGCCTCAATTAAGAGTTTCTTGTAATGGGTTTTGTAAAGTAGAAGTAGTAAGAATAAAAATAAAAGAAGCAATATACAAAACAAGTAGAACAATTGCAATCAAGTAATTACACACTACAAAACTAGTCATAGTCTGTTCACTAAGTTTTTATCCAATAAAAAATAATTTTTTTTTTTTAAAAAGTTATTTTTTTAATCTTTTCAATGATATAAGAAACATGTAAATTTGAGTTACTATGAATAAGTTATGAAGGTTTAAAAAATAAAAAGACATAAATAAAAAATTAAGTAGATAATTTTTATCTCAAAGATAATTTGCTTAAGAGATCAAGAGTTTGAACCTCACCAAGGCTCACAAGTAATGTATATGGATTCCTAAGAAAGACCACGAGGCCTAAGTCTTATCTTCCTAACTACCATCAAGGTGCCACAACTCATATGGGACTAGTGCACCTCTATTCTTATAAGAACTACACTAGCTGCTGGTCCTTTTATTTTCTACTAGTAAAATCCACAATTTTTCATTTTTGACTTTACTATGGTCTTCAAAAATATCCAATTAGCCTAGAAGCTTTCTCCGGCCTTCAAATCTTACTCCATTTCTTCATAATGGCTCCCGAAGTAGTAAAACTCATTTTTACCAAAAACTTAGAAATTGCTCTAAAAATTCTTAAAAAATTCCAAATAAATTCTAAAAATTCTTATAATATTTTTATAATATTAAAATCTATTTTAAACTATATTTTATTATCTTTATGATTTTTATAGTAATAAAATTAATTTAATTCCACTATAAATTCTACTTTCTATATAAATAATTAAAAGACATGAGATTCTTTTTAATGCTTCTTTTAAATACTAATTTATATTTATAGTTTTTTATAATTAATAAATATAAATAAAAGATAAATATAGATATTTATTTTAATAAATAATACTTACTACTCAACAATAAATAAAAATCCTAAACTAATTAAAATAATTGCCTCTAAGACTTATCAAGATTCCAATTCTAAAACTAATTCTCTAATTTTTTATTTGTCTAAATATTTCTATACTATTCACCATATATTATAGTTCTAAGTACTCTACATACATCTTTTTAACCTAAAACAACTAGTGAATCAATTTGATGACTCACACCCATTTTTGAAGATCAATGATACAATCATATGGTTGATGCTTTGGTAATATGTCAACATTCTTCTTTTCAAAGACATCTTGAAATTCCTTATATTGCTTTGAGATAGCTACTAGTCAACTCATTTCTTTACAAGCTATAGTTGCATAAATAACAAATGATATTTCTTTTTTAGCCATCTTCTTAAAAGCCCTTGCTCCAAAAAATAAGGATTTTTTTGTTGATAATTTTTTGATGGGTTTTGCTCAAAGGCATTCTATAGGAATTCCAATTTCAAGAAACTTCCAATCTATAGATGGATTATATCCTTTTAACTACAAAAGTCCTAGAATAATAAGATTAGATAGAATTTTAATAATATTAAATATTATTTTGCTACTATGATCTTTAAATAATATTTCTAGAAATATGTTATTATAAATAACTTTACTTGAAGATAAAGATTGACTATCTATAACTTCTATATATATAAATTTTGACTTTTGTACTAGAAGAATTTCATAAAGTTTGAAAAATTTCTCATCTAAAAAAGAAGCAAATGCTCCTGAATCTAATAATGCATTTATTTGAAGTTTTTTTAAGCCAAGAAATAAAAATATAATAAAAAATAAGAAGTTTTGGTAATGAAAGAAGGACCTTAATGAATTTGAGGTGTTGAAATGTCTAGCCACATGGTCCTTATTGTGGCTAAGCTTCTTTATTTTTGTGAATGATTATACTCCTAATTTGATTGTATGTTGTTTCTTTGAATAATTTGTAGATTTATGATCTTCTTTACCATAATATAAGCATAAGCCTTATTGAAATTAATGTTTCTTCTACTTTGCTATAAAAATTTTGAATTGTACTACATCAATTTGCATATTCTTAGCTCCAAAGTATAGAAGTAATGTATTTGTTGAAGCTTTAGAGTACAAATTTTGAATGCATTGCTTTGTCAAAGTTCATGAGTGTTGATCTTAACAACATTGAAATAATTGATTATTGTACTTCATAATTTGGTTAAAATCTTCATTGAGTGTTTGAAAATCAGATAATAATAGTAATAGATCTTTTAAATCATCTCTTAATTTTTAATAGAATTAGCTAATAATAGATTATTTATGCCGATTGATATTACAAGTAAATTTTCTAAAATCATATGCATAAATTGATGCAAAGCGTGACCCTTGATGTAATGAGCAAATCTTTATTGTCGTTCATTGAGCATTGTCATATTCTCCAAATGATTCTATGAATGCTTCTAAAAAAGCTTCAAAATTACTCAAGTTTGAAGATCTCTTATCAAATAAATAAACAAATCAAGATAAGGCTTATCTTGTAAACAAGATTCCAACTAAATCAACTCTCAATTTTTCTATTAGAAAGCATTTATCTTGTAGAAAAGTTACCAATGGAATTTAGTTATTAAATCTTTTGAATTTTAAGCATGTATCATCAAAAAAATTTAAAAGAATAATTCAAGGATCTTTATATCGTTGAAAAGGTAATTTTTTTTATTAAGTTATAGGTACCACCACCTTCCTAAATATAAAAGCTTAAAAAAGTGATTGTATTATAAGCTGACCTGCTCCAAGTCTTGCATGACCATAAAATCTTATAAAACAATTCTCAATTTTAACAATTCTATGTAAAGTATTAAAGTATTTAAAGAATTAAATTAAAGTATTAAAGTATTAAAGTATTAAAGTATTAAAGAATTAAAGTATTTAATGTATTCATAATAACATCTAACTTTGACTTGGAAGATTCAACCATACTAATATTTTTACCTCCAATTATTTTAAAAATAAATAATAATAATAATAATAATAATAATAATAATAATTTAAAAGAGGATATTTTACAACTTCTAAAGTACTTAGATATCTTTTAAAAGAGAAGCAATCCACTCTAGTTTTCAAAAGAAAAAACTCTATGAATTATCACATATATACTATAAAGGAGATGAAATAAGAAGTTGAACAAAAAAGCTAATAAAAATTTGATTAACCAGATGAATATAAAATCAACACTAAAGAAATGAGCTAAAACTCCAAAAAATGTGTTATCAAGACTAAAAATTATCTTAGCCTCATTTCCAATATATGCTAGGTATTAAAAAGCTTTTTAAGAAGTTTCTATATTGCTTAAAGATGAATCAATCTTAAGAAGTTCTTTGAGAAGTTTTCATGTTGGTTGAAGATGAAGCAATGTTAAGAAGATACTTAAGAAGTTCTATGTTGCTTAAAGATAAAGCAACATTAAGAAGCTTCTCAAATAACTTCCTTCATCCTCTTAAAACTTTCTAAAACTTGTTGGAATAATTTAAAAACCTTCATAAATCTTTTAAGAATATTTTTAGAATTTTTAAGAACCTTATAGAATCTAATAGAATATTCTAATAATATTTCTAAAATCTTCTTTTTGAATGTCTATAATACTAAGATTCTTATAAGATTGTAAGAATATATTTAAGATATCTTAAAAATCACTTAGGACTTCATTTAGCTTATTTATAATTACATGGAGTTATAATTTAGAAGTGATTTTAGTTAGGTTTAATTTAATTGAAGATTATCAGAAAATAAAGCTTATCAAAAAAAATGTTATTAAATACTTTAAATATTTTTTAGATAATAAAAAACAACTTCAAGATTATTTAAATTTCTTCTACAATTAAATATCCAATGTATTTTGAAGCTATTTTTTACATAATATAATAATTAAAGTCTTATATTTTGATATTATTTTAAGGTTTTATAATTTTATTTCTATCTAATACTTAAATTTCTTATTTATTGTCTTTATATTCTTTTAATTGATATATATATATATATATATATATATATATATATATTAATATATTTTGATAAATATTTAATTATTTTTTTTACAAGTATTAGATATTTTATTATATATTTTTAAAATTATAGATTTTCATATTTTAAATATTATTTCTACAATAAAACTTTTTATTTTTCTTTACTTACTTGTATATAAATTTTCAAACTATTAGATTTATAATTTAATTATTAAAGATAAAGAATATAAAGAAAAAAAAACAAAACAAAAAAAATCCAAGTAAAAACTTAAAGAGTTGATATTTATATTTTTTTAAACTTGGTTGTAATTTCTATCTATATTAAGAATGATTGTAAAGACATAGAGATGACAAGAATAGTTTTTAAATAATTATATGTCGTCAAATAGCTCATAGAAAGATAATTTTTATCTATTAAAAAATCAAATGTTATTCTTCTAGAAGAATTTGTGTGAAAAACAAGAATTCAAAGAAGATATGTAAATAAGTGAGAAATGAATCAAAAAGAGATGAAAAACTAGAAATAAAAAAATAAATATATTTAATAAGAAATTAGAATGGCTATTGCCAAAGGCTAGAAATCTAAAAATTCTTGAAATTAGAGTAGAAATAAAAAAAAAAAATGACAAGAGAGAAGAAGGATTTACTCTTGTCTTTACATATATTATCTACCTAAGAGCTATGTGGCAATGTTCTATAAGATCTCCAATATATGTCCAATTTGTAAGACACATGTTTTAGCTTGCAAAATAAGTTTTTTTATATGTGTACCACATTATTAGCTTATACTACAAGCTATTAATACGTATAACATGTGCCTAACTTGTTGGCCAAGTTTCTAACCTTTGAATCATCTATAGACATATATAAAGTTGAAATTACATTGATGAAGCTTTTAGAAAGCTTTTCAATAAGATATTATCAAATTAAACTACTTTTATCTACTTCTACCTATTAATGTTATCTAGATAATTATAGATATGTCTGTGACAATTTAATGATCTTAGATTTAAGATTTGAGGAATAGTCCACTAAAAAAGATTGAGGAATAGTCAACTAAAAAATATTTATAATTAATGTCAAATCTCTAAGTTATTTGATCCTAGTATTGTAAATTAATATCATTATAATCTTATTAAATGGATTTTTTTAAATTCATTTATTATTATTAATTAAATATTAAAATTTATTTATATTTGTAGTACAAATTTAATTAATTTTAAAAAATATGATGCAATTTATACTTAAAAATAAATTTTTATTTATATATGCACATTCATTATAATTTTTAAAACTAAAAATTTATTATAGACATCTAAAAAAATATTTTAGTAATATTCTTAGAATATTCTAGTAAGTGTTAGAATATTCAAAAAGATTCTAAAAATATTCTTATATGAGATTTTAGAAGATTTTTAAATTATTTTATTAGAAGATTTTAAAAAAGCTTTTAAAATATTTTAGAAGGTTTTAGAAGATTCTTAAAATATTCTAATATGAAGTTTTAGAAGATTTTAAAAAATTTTGATAGAAGATTCTAAAAAAATTTCTAAAATACTCTAGAAAATTCTAGAGATATTTCAATATAAATTTTAGAAGATTTTTTAAAAAAATAATAGAAGATTATTAAAATATTCTAATAAAATATTCTTAAAATATTTCGAACATATTTTAGATGGTTTTAGAAGGTTCTTAGAATATTATAATAGATTTTAAAAAGTTCTAAGATGATTAAAAAAGTTATCCAAGAAACTTCTCAAAATTGCTTTATCTTTAAGCAACATGAGAATTTCTTGATAAGCTTCTTAAGATTGCTTCATCTTCTAGCAATATGACAACTTTTTAAGAAGCTTTCTAATACCTAATATATATTAGAATCAAAGCTAAGAGAATCTTTAGTCTTCACAATATATCTCTTGGAGTTTTAATTTATTTTTCTTCGTGTTGATCTTGTACTCATGTCATTTAATCAAGTTTTTGTTAGCTTTCTTGTTAAAATTCTTCTATTCAACTTCTTATTTGGTATCTTGTATAGTGTATCTGTAATAATTTGTTAAAATTGTACTCTTATTAATACTAGAACTTAATCATTTTTGATAGAGAGTAAATTATCCCTCTCCTTAAAGGCATCTAAGCACTTAAGAAATTACACAATATCTTCCTCTAAACTTGTATTGTTTAGAATTTTTTTTTTCTTTCAAGGTGGCTAGAAGTGAAGTTATTAATATGGATGAGTTTCCAAATTCTAAGTTAGATATTATTATGAATACGCTGAATGCTTTATTTCAAAGAACTATTAAAATTGAAGGATGTTTTGCAAAATCTTATAACGATACAAGACCTAGAGCAGTTCAATCTATGATGCAATTACTTTCTCAAGTTTCTACATCTAAAGAGGTAGTGACACCTATATCTCAACCTTCTACATTTGAAAAGGCAATGGTACCTATATTCCAATGCACTAGAAATTTATACTCTACTACTTCATTAAATATATTATTTTTATATTCTAAAGTTGTATATATGCAAATTGATGTGATATACTTCAAACTTCTTACAATAGAAGAAAAAAATACCAATTTTAAAAAGGTCTATGCTTGTATTATTGTAAAGAAGGTCATAAATCTAAAAACTGCCTAAAAAACAACATATAACTAGGACTAAGAGTGTAATCATTTAAGAAATCAAAGAGGCCTAGCTATAATAAGAACCGTACATCTAAATATTTTAACACCTTAAATTTATGAAGGTCCTTCTCTCTCTATCCAACTTATTCATTATTTTATTATATCTTTATTTCTTGGCCTACAAAACCTTTAAATAATAGCATATTAAATTCAAAAGCATCTATTTGCTTTTTGGATAAGGAGTTTTTCAAACCTCATGAAATTTTAATATAGAACTCAAAATTTGTACATGTAGAAATAATAGATGGTTGATCTTTATTTTTAAGCAATATTACTCATAAAACCTTATGACTAGAAATATCATTTGAGAATCATAATAGTAAAATAATATTCAATATTATTAAAACTCCATCTAATTTTATTATTTTAGGAATTTCATGACTGAAAGGATATAATCTATATATAGATTAGAGGTTTCATAAGATTTAATTTTCTATAAAATTCCTTTAAACAAAGTCTTCATTTTTTAAAAAACTTTTATAAAGATGGTATTGTATGGTAACATAATTATATGGTGAAAAATAAAAATATTGATGTTATTATAGAAGAACCTAGTTGAAAGATGTAATAAAAAAATAACAATAAATTATAAAAAGATAGTAAAAGATTTGGTCTTAATATTACTTTTTATAAAAAAAAAACTTTTAATTATATTGTAAAAATATAAATAAGCTAAATTAAAATAAATAAGATATAAAATTAATATAAGTAAGTTTTTTTAAAAAATAATAATAGATTAAAGCAAAACTTACTTCAAATTAAAAAAAAAAAATAATATCCAGAGAGGATTGATTATCAATTGGGATTGAAATCACACTCTAAGGAATAAAATTATATACAAATAGCAACTCTGAGATTTATTTGTCAATTAGAAAAAGGATTTGAGAGCAGACTTAAGGAGAGATTTTTTAGTATTGATTTCATATCATGTGAATTAATATTGAGATTTTTTGAAGAATTTTTAAAGTTAATGATGTATTTGATAGGTTTATATTTTAAGAAATAAAAACAATTTTATAAATTTTAAGATTTTGTGAGTTTTTTAGTATATTTATAATTAAAAATTGAAAAGTTTGATGTTGCTTATTATATATATGTGTAAAAAATTTGAAATCAATCAAGCAACTAAATTAAAGCACATGAAGGTTTTTATGGATTATAGTATCAGATAATTGAAATTTAAGGTCAATGAAGGATTTTCAATGAGGCAATATCTGCTAGTTTGATAGAAGTAAAAATTAATAAAAGTAATTTAAATTTAAATATAATTCAAAAATTTTAAAAATAAAATAATTCAACAAGGAGAAATCTTTATTGAAAGATGAATTTTGAAATTGGAGAAAGAAAGCAGCCAAAAATCAAGAGGTTTTTTAGAGGTTTTCTTGCAATTAACTTATACAATCTTAAAATTTCTTGTATTCATGGCTTATGTAGTTTTTATGAGATATAAAAATTTTGAATCAAAATCAATAATTTAATTATTAATTATTTAATTTTTAATATGCTATAAAATTGTTAAAAATTATTTAAGATTAAAAAATTAATTAAGAATTAATTAGGATTGATTTAAGATCCATGATTTGATTAAGGTTTTTTTAGAATTTGATTAGGATTTAGGATTTTTCTAAAATTTAGTTAAAATTTACGATTTTATATAGATTTTATTAGAATTTAATTAAGATTTAACCTAGGATTTGATTAAAATTTATTATAATTTTAATTAGGATTTTAATTAAGGTTTGATATAAACTTTGGTTTAAGATTTGATGAGAATTGATTTAAGATTTTATTCGGATTTTTTGAAGGATACATTAAGATTTGATTAGAATTCAATTAAAATATTTTTTTCATATTTTTTAAATATTTTTATATTATATATATTTTATTAAGGTTAATTTATTATTTTTTAAAGTTTCTTATATAAGTTTTTGATACTTCTTTTGGATTTAATTAAAAAATTATTAGCATTGTTATAATTTAATTAGAGCTCATTTGATATTTTATTAGAGTTGTTAGGATCATCTTATTACAAGTGCTATTTTTGTTCCATAGCCAAGTGTTTAGTATTTTTTAAATAAACTTCATGCAATACAATATTGGCTAAGAAGAAAATGCCATATATTATTTATGCAACTCCACCTTATGAAGAAATAAGCTTATTAGTAGCTATTTTAAAGCAATATAAGAAATTTTAAGATGTCTTTGAAAAGAAGGTTGTTGATATATTGTCAAAGCATCAACAATATGATTGTGATATTGAACTTCAAGAAAGGGCTCAACCACCATTTGGTCTAATGTATAACCTATCATAAAACCAAATTTCAATATTGAAAGATTACATTGACAAAAATCTTGCAAAGAATTTTATTTTACATTCTAAATCTCCAATAAATGTACTAATATTTTTTGTGCAAAAAAAAGATGGATCTTTGTAAATAAGTGATGATTATTGTTGCTTCAACAAAATAATAGTGAAGAATTATTACCTAATATCATTAATATTATGATTTTTAGAGCAATTTAGTTAAGCCAAGATCTACATGAAAATAGATCTTCATAAAGCATACAATTTTGTGTGGATTAAATAAGAAGATGAATGAAAGATAGTATTTTGGAAAAAGTACGGATATTTTGAATATAATATCATACATGTTGGATTAATAAATACTTCAGCTATATTCTAGCATTTGATGAATGATATTTTTTTAAAATTCTTAAAGAAATTTATTATTGTCACGAACATAGATATTTACCTCAATAGTTACTTATATGATTAAGTAGAAGTAGATAAAATAGAATAATTTCATAAAGTCTTCTAGAGAAGCTTCCTAGAAGCCTCATAGATGCGGTTATGACTTTAGATGTGTTCGTAGATTAGAAACTTGGCCAAAAAGCTAACTATGTATTGGTAGCTTGTGGAACAAGTTACTTCTGTGTAATAGCTTTTGGAACAAGCCAACTACGTGGCGCATACATAGATAACTTACCTTACAAGATAAAACATGTGGCTAGCAAAGTCAACACATGTTGGAGGTCTTATAAGACATTGCTATGTGGCTCTTAGTTAGATAGTATATATGGAGACAAGAGTGAAGCCTTCTTCACTCTTGTCATCGCCTTTCTAGTCTTAGTCTTGTTTCAAGCCTTTCTAGTCTTCTTGTTTTTGGCAATAGCCATTCTAGTTAATATTACATCACCTTTTGAGTGACTTTCTAGTTCTCTTCAGTGATAGAAGAGTGTATTGAGGATTCCCTTCCTTCAAGATTCATGTCCTTGATAGTTTGACAAGAGTGCTAACATATTGTTTCTATCTTGTTCTAGAAGTGAGTGGATTATCCCACTTCTATTATTGTATTTTGAAGGTTGCGGACTACCTATCTTTAAACAAAAAGTCTTGCTTTCTAACATTGATCTTTTCCTTAAAGAGAGTGGATTATCCTTCTTTGTGGGATTTGTTTTTAGAAGTTGCAGATTACTGTCCTCTAATTTAACTTTTGAATTTATTTGAGTTGTCTATGAAAGGAAAGATTATGGATGCTACTCTCAAGGGAAGTGAGAATAGATTTGCAACTATAACACATCTTCATGAACTTGTCAACGCTCTAAGAGTGGAAATCTTACGTATTTTCAATGTGAATCATAGAAGTATTATGCCTACACCTATGGAAGAAGTTCAGAGTCTGCGACAAGAAGTTGTGCAATTGAAAGAAGCAAGTAGATCAATGTCACAACCAAATCCAAGGAGTTTTGCTCTACAAATATGACAATGACAAGGATTGGTATGCTTGAGAAGTTTGATGGAACAAGATCAAAATTTTGAGGATTTTTGCAACAAGTCAAGCTCTATCTAAGGTTGCACCCTTTCCAATATCTTGATGGATTTATCTAAGTCAGATTTATAGGCGTACTACTATCAGGAAGTGCTCTCTCTTGATTTGCACCTTTAATGGAAAAAGATTCACGACTCTTTTATGATTTGAATTCATTTCTAGAAGTGTTTACGGCCACATTCAGAGAAGGTGATCAAGAACGAGTAGCACAAATCAAGCTTCTATTTTTACTGCAAAGATCATGATTAGCCACTACATATGCTACCAAATTCCAAAATCTTTCTTGTGACGTGGACTGAACGACAAAGCACTTATCAACCAATTTTGATATGGATTGAAGGATAGCGTCAAAGATTTGTTATTAACAATGTCAAAAGTAGAATCTTTAGAACAATTTATTACTCAAGTCATTGCATGCGACAATCGTTTATTTGAAAGGCATCAAGAACAAAGATTTAGTTGGAGAGGAACAAGTCAAGTAATGATGGTAGCTCCTAAGTTTTTTCAAAACATATTCGTCAAAGCCGGAACTAATGCAAATTGATATGATACATTTTAAACCTCTCACAAAGCAGGAAAAGCCTTGACGTCGCCAAGAGGGATTGTGTTTATACTGTGGAGAAGCTAAGCACACTTCTCAATATTGTCCAAAGAAGCAACATGATTACAAAATGAGGAGCAAAATTGCCAAAGAAGATAGTGTGTTGAAAAACGAGTTTCTCCAGCTACAATAGGGAACGTGTGGTTGGAATCATGTGCAACACCTAGTAAAGGTCCTATCCTCTCCTCAGACCCTTCACCTTATTTTATAATAGAAGTATATTTAAGACCTAATAATCACAAAATCTTTGCCTTATTAGATTCAGGAGCCTTAGAATGTTTTATAGATGAAGATTTTGCCAAAAATCAAAAAATACCTTTAGTGAAGAAAGTTAAATCCATACATGTAGAAGTTATAGATAGTCATTCGTTATCTTTTGGAAATGTTATCCATGAAACTATTCCTTTAGATATAACAATTAAAGATCATAATAGCATAGTAGTATTTGATGTAATAAAATCTTCCTCTAATCCGGTTATTTTAAGATTATCATGGCTAGAAAAATATAACCCTCAAATAGATTGGAGTTCTCGTAACCTTAACTTTCTTGATAGTATAATCTAAGTTTATGTTAGCAAAGTAGAAGTATGTAAGTCCAATACATCCAAACCTTTACTAGTAGGTGCAAAAGCTTTCATGCATGCTACAAAAGAAAGATCATCTTTTGTTATATATACTTCATCCATTTCTAATGGTGAAATAATATCGAGTGGTATTCTTAAGCAATATGAAGAATTCTAAGACGTTTTTTAAAAGAAGAATGCACATATTCTTTTCAAGCATCGACCTTATGATTGTTCAATTGATCTATAAGAAGGAGCTCAACTACCATTCAGGCCAATCTATAGCTTATTGTAGAATGAGTTGGCTGCATTAAAGGATTACGTTGATGAAAATTTGGCAAAGAACTTCATACGCCATTCTAAATCTCCAGCCGGGGCTCCTATCTTATTTGTGAAGAAGAAAGACTGATCTCTACAAATGTGTGGATTTTTGAGGACTCAACAAGATCACCATCAAAAATAGGTAACCTTTGCCTTTAATTTCAAGACTACTTGACCAACTCAATGAAGCAAAGATCTATACCAAAATAGATCTACGAGGAGCATACAACTTAGTTCGTATCAAAGAAAGAGATGAATAAAAGACTTCTTTTCGAACTAGATATGGACATTTTGAATATAATGTCATGTCTTTTGGACTCACGAATGCACCTGCCACTTTTCAACATCTTATGAATGATATTTTTCATGAGTTTTTAGATGATTTTATTGTTTGTTATTTACACGACACTCTAATCTACTCTAAGAACACAGAAAAATATGAGCTTCATGTTCATTGCGTGTTACAGAAACTTAGAATTGTAGGATTATATGCCAAATTGGAAAAGTGTGTATTCCACACTACTCAAGTTGACTTCTTAGGATACATCATTTCCAACAAAGGCCTTACGATAGATCCCAAGAAGGTTCAAACTATTATATATTGGGAGATTCCAAGAACAATTCGAGATGTGCAATATTTTTTAGGCTTTGCTAATTACTATCGAATCTTCATCAAGAATTTTTCTCAAGTTATAGCTCCACTTACATGTTTGACTTGTAAACACAAACTTTAGTGGAATAAAGAAGCAAAAGCATCATTTGATGCTTTAAAGAAAGAATTTATTTCTACACCAATCTTATATTCCGTTGACTTCTCCAAGGTATTTTTTATGGGAACAGATGCGTTACATTTTGCTATAAGTGCCGTGTTGTTACAAATGGAAACAGATGACAAATTCCATCTAATAGCTTTCCATTCAACAAAATTTTCAGCAGCCGAGATTAATTATGAAATCCATAATAAAGAGCTCCTTGTAATTGTGGATTCATTTCAAGAATGGCATCATTATCTAGAAGGCACCTCGAGTCCAGTTATCGTGTATACAGACCATAAGAACCTCAAGTACTTCATGTCAGCACGTATCTTGAATCGTCGTCAAGCCCGTTGGAGCATGTCTTTATCTAGATTCAATTTCAAGATCACTTATCCACCTGGAAAATAACAAGGTCTATCAGATGCTCTTTTTAGATGTTCTTATCTTATACCAAAAAAAAGAGATGCATCTTTTGATCAACAAAGATCAATTTTCTTAAAGCCCGAGCATTTTCATTTTCGAGCTATAAAATCAACATTGATTGTTGATTCAATATTTGTGAAGCAAATTCAATCAAGCATGTCCTCTGATTCTCTTGTTCGAGATATCAAGGATACTTCCTCTAAGTCCTATGATACTTCCAAGTTTGAATTCAAGAATAATCTATTATATTTCGAAAGACACCTTTATGTTCCAAAAGGTGAAGCTTGATTACATGTTCTTCAAGCTCGTTATGACTTTCCAATAGCATGGCACTTTGGATACAATAAAACTTTGGAACTAATATCCATGGATTTTTGGTGGCCGCAAATAAAGAAGGCAGTCAAAGATTTTGTATAATCTTGTGATGGTTGCTCAAGATCAAAAACTCCATGTCATCGACCTTACAAACTTCTTCAGCCGTTACCTATTTCAAAACAACCTTGGTCTTATGTTTCTATGGATTTCATCACCGATCTTCCAATCTCAAGTTCTTATGATTCTATATTTGTGATAGTAGATCATTTTATCAAGATGGCACATTTTGTACCATGTACAAAATCTATCACATGTGAAGAAACAGCTAAGCTTTTCATTGACAATATCTATCGCTATCATGGATTGCCAAAGGATATTATATCAGATAAGGGGACTCAATTTGTATCAAGATTTTAGAAAATCCTATTCAAGATTCTAAAGGTGGATATAAAGATTTCTTAAACTTTTGATCCTCAAACTGATGGACAAACAAAATAGGTAACTCAAGTTTTAGAGCAGTATTTGAGATGTACCATCAACTATCATCAAGATGATTAGACAACTCTTTTACCATTGGCAGGATTTTCATATAATAATTTGGTACATTCTTCCACTCAACAAACACCTTTCTTTTCCAATTATGGTCATCATCCATGTCTTAATACAAGTTGATAATCCTACAGCAAAAGATTTAACAAATTGTTTATCAGAGCTACATACAACAATGAAGATATAATTAAAGGAAGCTCAAGAACGACAAAAGACCAACACAGATGCCTATTGTAAGGAGCAACTACAATATAATATGGGCGAAAAGGTATGGTTACTTCGTCATAATATCAAGACTACTCGTCATTATGATAAATTAGATTATAGTAGGCTCGGACCTTTTCTTATTTATGAACAAATCAATTCTGTTGTCTATCAATTATATCTACCAGAGTCTATGAAGATCCACCGTGTATTTCACGTATCTCTTCTGGAGCCATATAAGACAGTGAATATTTTGGAAAGAAGACAAATGCCACCTCTTCCAATAGAAGTGGATAATAACCAAGAGTTTGAGGTGGAAGAAGTCTTAGACTCAAGGTGGCACCGAAATAGGTTGGAATATCTTGTTCATTGGCACGGATATGATATTAGTAAATGCACATGGGAGCCATCAAAGAATCTTACAAATGCAGCAAAGAAAGTTGAAGTCTTTCATCAACGACATCCATCAAAATCAAGATGAAGAATAATAAACCTTTGCTATAAAAGAAACAAGATCAAAGGAAAATAACATTCTACCTTCTATCTTTCATTGTAGCTTTTGTGTATTTGTGATGAGATGGAGTACCAACAACCAGCACATTCAAGTCAAGAGCTTTCATTTGCGGACTTACTAGACAAGACATTATGATTGTCACAACCTTCAAGACGACAGAATTGAGATGAAGATCTTTAAGAATGATATATCCTTCCTCGAATAGATGGCAAGATACAACATATTTGGTATCACGACCTTGGAAGAGAATCCCGATGTTTAGTGATTTTATTAGAGGTAGGAACTACTCCTGACGATGTTCCAAATATTTTATTTGAAGGAAGTTATGAAGGCCTTAACAATGACCAAATAACAGGGTGGTCTTCTCGCCCTCGTATGGGACACTATAGATGGTTGAGAGGACCTATCAACCATCTTCAAAGCGAGCAAAGATCAGAGTATATAGCAAATATAATTTGCTGCATCTTGAACTTCCTCAACATATAAAGACCGCTCCTCGTGGAACTCGTCCCTAGAAGGGGCGGTATCAAGGACATAAACTCCAAAGAAAGATAATCTCAATACACTCTTGTGTCACTCAAAAATACTTAAATATCACTCAAAGGTGATAATATATTGAATTGGAATGGCTATTGCCAAAGACTAGAAAACATGACAACTCTTGAAACTAGACTGAAAATAAGAAAAGAGTTGATAAGAATGAAGAAGGCTTCACTCTTATCTCTATATATACTATCTAACAAGGCACTACATGGCGATGTTCTATAGGACCTCCAATATGTATTGACTTTGTAGAATACTTGCCTTGACTTATAAGGTAAGTTTTTCTACGTGTAGGCCACATAGTTAGCTTAGTCTTCAAGATAACAACATGTATGACACATGGCAAACTTGTTGACTATGTTTCAAATCCAAAAAGTCAATTAAAGACACCTATGAACTCAAAGCAACGTCTATGAAGCTTTTAGAAAGCTTCCATACCAAATACTATAGAATTAACTTACTTTTATCTATTTTTACTTACTTCTACTTATTTATATATATAATTATTAGCTTACATGAGTATGTCCATGACATTATCCCGCCTTCTAGAGACTAGTTCCATGAAGAGCGGTCATCATATGTTGAGAAAATCTATGATACGATGAATTATATTCGTCGCATACTCTGATCTTTGTTCTCTTCAAAGATGATTGATAGGGCCTCTCAACCATCGGTGGTGTCCCCTACCAGGGCAAGAAGACCACCCAATTATTTGGTCGTTGTTGAGGCCTTCATAACTTCCTTCGAATAAAATATTTGGAACACCATCACAAGTTGTTCCTACCTCTAGTAAAATCACCAAACATCGGAAGTCCCTTCCAAGGTCGTGATACCAAATACATTGTATCTTGCCATCTATTCGAGGAAGAACATGTCATTCTTGAAGATCTTCATCTCGATTATATTCTCTTGAAGGTTGTGCCAATCGTAATGTCTCGTCCAGTAGGTCAGCAAATGAAGGCTCTTGAATCGAATCCGCTGGTTGTTGGTTCTCTATCTCCTTAGCGTCACAACTACAAAGAAGCTACAAACAAGGATTGAAAGTAGAATGTTATCTTGTCTAGATTTTATTTCTTTTATAAAGAAGATTTTTATTTTGATTTTAATGGATGTCGTCGATGAAAAGCCTCCACCGCCTTTGTTGCATTTACAAGATTCTTTACTGGCTCCCATGTGCGTTCACTAATATCATATCCGTGCCAATGGATAAGATATTTCAATTTATTTTGACGTCGCCTTGAATCTAAGACTTCTTCCACTTCAAACTCTTCATTATTGTCCACTTCTATAGGAGGAGGTGGAGCTTGTCTTCTTCTTGGTATGTCCACTTTCTTGTATGATTTAAGAAGAGACACATGGAATACTGGATGGATTTTGATTGACTCCGGTGTCGTGTTGTAACACGAGTATATCGTGAAAATATAAAGAAAGGGGACTTTTATTAATGTCCAGTTACCTCGAATATTGGGAGCAACGACCAACTCCAGTGCAAATACTGAGTGGCCAGGTTCAGTCACCCCGTTACAGTCAGTCGGGCATACTGAAATGCTCCATTCGATTCCAATAACGGGAGTCAGCAGGAAGAGAAAGGACCAATTCACACGATAGGTGAGCTGGTTCGAAGAGCCAATTGGATCCAATTTCAAGAATCCAATCCGGGTCCTCTTACCCAATATGAGACTTGCATTGGTCGGGCAACCCAATGCAGTCTAATTACAAAAAAATCCAGGTCTTACTACGGGCCTCAGCCAGTCTGACGCGAAGAGCCAATTGGATCCAATTTCAAGAATCCAATCCGAGTCCTCTTACCCAATATGAGACCTGAATTGGTCGGGCAATCCAATGCAATCTAATTACGGAAACATCCAGGTTACTACGGGCATCTTATCCAATATGAGACCTGAAATGGTCGGGCGACTCAATGTGGACCCGAGTACGGGGTTTTGATTCTGTTTCAGGCTGTCCTATTCTCTGTGCCGTTTCAGGGAACGTTGTTTTCTGTAAATGGATTTTTTAAAGGTAAAAACGGAGGAGGAAGCTCTGATGACGGTGTCGTGTTATAACACGAGTATACAGTGAAAATAAAAAGAAAGGGGAATTTTATTAATATTCAGTTACCTCGAATATTGGGAGCATCGACCAACTCCAGTACAAATACTGAGTAGTCAGGTTCAGTGACTCCGTTACAGTCAGCCGGGGCATACTGGAATGCCCCGTTCGATTCCAATAACGGGAGTCAGCAGGAAGAGAAGGACCAATTCACACGACGGGTTCGAGGAGCCAATTGGATCCAATTTCGAGAATCCAATCCGGGTCCTCTTACCCAATATGAGACCTGTATTGGTGGAGCAACCCAATGCAGTCTAGTTACGAGAAATCCAGGTCTTACTACGGGTCTTAGCCAATCTGACGCGAAGACCAATTTGACCCAATTACGGGAACATCCAGGTTACTACGGGCATCTTTCCCAATATAGGACCTGAATTGGTCGGGCGACTCAATGTGGTCCCGATTACGGGATTTGATTCTGTTTCAGGCTGTCCTGTTCTCTGTGCCGTCTCAGGGAACGTTGTTTTCGGTAAATGGATTTCTTAAAGGTAAAAACGGAGGAGAAAGCTTGAGGTCGGAGCCAATTTCGGATCCAAGCTTGAGGTGGGAGCCAATTCTGGATCTAAGACGGAAGATTAAAGAAATTCAGAGGATAAGGTTAGGGGGGATATAGTTTTGGAGTGGTGTGGGTTTTTATTTTGGATGGCAGATTTTTGAAGATCAAGGGAATTAGAGAGAGGAGCTTCATGCTTCGGGTCGGGGAAGGAAAGACATAGGATTTGGATTTTTCTTCTTCGTAGAGTTTTGGGGAAGACTGAGGCAATCGCTGCTGAAGTCAGTGTTGTAATGGTGAATCGGGATTTTTAAATGAAGTGGATTTGATTACTCTTGACTGTTTTGTGAAATCGAGTTACGTCTATGATTGAAGAATTAAAAGGGTATCTATAGGATTGAGTATGCGGAGTGAATGAAATTTATTGGATTAATCTAACAAGATAGTCAGTGGATACAAGATCGTAAGTACAAAGCGGTATCGGAGATTAGCAGATTGGGTTGTTCGGGGTTCTCTGTAACGTCTAGAGACCTACCGGCTGGGGCAAAAAAGGACTTCAACAAGCAGTCGAAGGACATCCGTATAGATTTACGGTATATTCTTGTAGTTGTTTATATTCCAGCAGTCAAAAACTGATAGACTTCTTGACTATTGGCGAATCTCCATACTACCTTCTACAGCCAGACGCCCGGCACATTCTCGAGCAGGAAAGCACGTAATACGACAAAAGTGGTGAACCCGACGTGAAAGCTTGAGGTAGAAGGTATTGGATTTCGGTTGATTTTATCTTTATTTTATGGAAAACGAAAATAAAAATTTTGAAGGATTTTTGGGAGGAGTTTCTGGTGGGGATTCTTCAAAAGGACAAAGTATGCACATTGATCCGTCTATTGCTAGTATGTTTCAAGCCTTCTCATTATGAATGCAGTAACAACAAAGCAATGATCGAAAGGAAGCTTTGGCAACCAAAGCATTGCAAGCAGTGGTCAATAAAATTGATCAATTTGATGGGAGGAATATTTCAAGGTATTTAAGATGTTATGTTTGTGAAATGGAATTAAATCGGGTTTCTGAGAAGAAAATGGTTGAACTATTTGGACTTGCCACGATACCAAAGATAAGAGACCACATTACATCAATTACGGATCGTTATGGGAATTCATGGGAGGTTTTTTCACATGCATTGAAAGACGAATATTTCTTGGAAGATGCTGATCGCGTTACTAAGAAGCTGTTTCTGGAATGGATTGAATGGCCCAATAAGAATTTGCTAGCAACAAAGCTACTAAGGAAATTTGAGAGGCAGTACTCTCAATTGTCGAAGGTAGAAAAATTGACATTGGAGCCGAATAAAGTTGATCTATTTCTTCAAGCTGTTGATGGAAAATTGTAAGAGAAATTAGAACTCTTTCTTGAAGACAAAGAAGAAGATGAAGGATTGACAACGAAGTGGAAGAACGTTGAAGATGCGGTGGGGTTGCTTACAAAAAAAGAAAGGAGGAAGGATAGGAGCAATATTCCGAAAACAGTACAAGCACCCAAAGCTCCAGTACGTACAATACCACCAACAATGCCTACAGTTCAACCTTCGACATCCTTATCAAAGAAAGCAAATATGGAGATGGAAGAAATTATACGAGGAATGCGAGATCTTCAAAACAAATTGGCAAGACTTGAAGAGAATACTTCTATAAACAATGCGAAGAACGTTTCAAAACAAGGATATGTACAAAGATGCATTTGGTGTGATGATGCTTCACACACTAGAAAAGATTGCAATGAATTTAATAATATGATACGGCAAGGAATTATTTGCTGGAAAGATGGGAAGATAGCATTGAAAAATAGAGAGGATCTTCTTCAAACCAATTTTGGCAAGGGAGGAATGAGAGCATTGGTTCAAGATTACCTAAAAGAGCATGAAACAGCAACACGAGAAAGTGCAAGTTATGGTGCTAGAGTAGATGATGAAATTGGTGGAAGTACGGAAACTAGTGAGTTTTGGACTTCTGCCGTTTCTACAATGTAAGAAGGGAAATTACCTCGAGAAGCGTTATTGAGGACTGCAGCTATAATACGAGATAGAACAGGTTGGGAGGATCCTGTTGAGTCTCTTTCAGTTCACGCATATATTGCTAAGAGCCAACATGAAGCTTTGATGGAAGAAAAGAGACGAGGAAATTTTGATGATACTAGAGAAGGAAATTCTTCTAAGAGGCAAACTCGAGGAGACAAGGCTCGGGAGGCAGCTTCACAAGAATTGCCTGTAAAAGATACCTCAACATCATTGGGAGAAAAAACAACGGAGACAAAAGATATGAGCAAATCAATTGCTTATAAGCTACTTTCTGACATTGAAGCGGCAACAAATTTGAAAGGGGTGTTGGAAGAACGTATATTAAATGCTAAGATAGAATTCACATTGAAAGAAGTCTTGGGAATTGCAAAGAAGGAATTTCATGATGTTATCATTGACAGCATTAAGCAAAAGAGGTAATTAATGGGCGAAACTAGAATGAGTCATGCTATTGATGCAAGAATATATAAAGATGAAGAAGAGGTTGATATTGGTTACAAGCAACCAACAAATGAAAAGAATGGATATAATCAACGAGTACGTTTCAAAGATTCTAGTAACAAGGAAATGGAAACTTTGAGCCATTATACTCAGAAACATTGGGCAAGGGCAACTACTGAGGTATTGGTGAAAGTAAGAGATATAGAAGAACCAATAGTTGCTTTAGTCGACTATGGTTCTGAAATAAATCTCATGTCTAAAGATCTTTATAAGAAGCAAAAATGGCCAATTGATATGGAACATGGATGGACAATTCGAGCAGCTAATAACACACAGGGCGAATTATATAGAGCTTGTCCAGATGTCAAAATTCGGATTGGGGATGTTGCGACGGAGCAACATTTCTTTGTTCAAGATACAATGTCTTATCCGTTGATTTTAGGACAACCTTATATTACGGCAACATGGATGGAAACAAAAGTACTTGACGATGATTCTGCTTATGCAAGGGTACGTAGCGAAGATGGGAGGAAAGCTGTACAATTTCTAACAGTACCTCCTAACCATGAACGGAATCGAGATAGGTTGAGGGAGAAACCATTGCCAAAGATTGTTGAAGGATTTAAGGATTTTGGGGAGGTACCACTGTAAAGCGAGATTATGGAGGTACAAAAGAGGAGGTACTCTCGCGAGATGAAGGTGCCTTTGATGCGAGTTTTATTGGTATATTGGAGAATGGAAATATTATGTATAAGAAAGTTGATGATTTTAAAAGAAAAGAAAAAAAAAGATTATATGATATTGAAGGACAATTATGCAAGTTAGGTACATTGCAAGATGATGAGAAGATTTTAGGTGTTTATGAAGAAAATGGACTAGAAGATTCATTGGAATTGATTACATCTATTGGATTAGGGGATAATGATAAGATTGTTGAGATTCATTCAAGAGAGGTTTATACCATACTTGAATCTTTTCAAGCACCAGAAGTCACTGTAGAGACGAGATATAAAACGGCAGATAAGAAGGTAAAGCCTGTTGCCGGACCATTACCAGAAGATTCTAAAGAACAAATGGGAGAAGCATCAAAAGAAGCAAGTTTAAGAGATCCAATGAGTATTGGACATCAGTTTACTAAAGAGACTTTTGAAGAATTGAAGATTGGTTCTGATGGTTCTTTATTACCGGAGGAAATTACTCGCTTCAAAAAGATGTTGGCTAAACAAGGTAGATTGTTTGCCTTCGAATCTCATGAAATTGGGTGTGTGGATCCAAATATTATAACACCTATGGTTATCTTCACTGTACCTCATGTACCTTGGAATCTAAGACCGATTCCAGTACCGAGGGCACATTTACCTAAATTGGTTGAACTATTAAAAGAAAAGATAAAGATGAAAATATCGAAACCTTCATTTGCGCCGTATTCTAGTCGATGGTTTACGGTACCTAAGAAGAATGGGTCACTACGGTTTATTCAAGATATGCAACCGGTGAATGCAGTAACTGTCAGAAATGCAAGAATTGGACCTATTGTGGATGAATTTGCTGAGGCGTTTGCTGGAAGGGCGATCTATTCAATGGGTGACTTGTATTCAGGTTATGATCAATTTCAACTTGCCGAAGGAAGTAGAGATATGACAACAATGAGGACACCACTTGGATTGGTTAGAATGTGCACTCTTCCTCAAGGTGCGACCAACTCAGTTGCGCATATAATGAATGGGATGAATAAGGTATTGAGAGATTTTATTCCGGAAAAGACTATGCCTTTTCTGGATGATGTTCCTATAAAAGGGTGTGGAGAAGGAGACAAGGATGAAACTTTAGATACGAGGGGGTGTCGCAAATATGTTGTTGATCATATACAAGATTGTGAAAAGATTTTAACTCGGCTTGGAGAAGTTCATCTTACATTATCAGGTATGAAGTCCGTATTTGGAGTACGAGAGGTTGTAATTGTTGGACATTTATGTGGATCTTACGGAAGAAAACCAGATCCGACTAAAGTTGATGCAATTGGAAGGATGAAAGAAGATTGTGATTCTTTAACAGAGGTTCACAGGTTTTTGGGTGCATGTGTATTCTATTGAATCTAGATCCCTCATTTTGCTCACATAGCGGATCCATTATATGAACTGTTATGCAAGGGTTACCGATTTAAATGGGAAGAAAGGCATATTCATGCAATGCAAAGATTGAAGAAATTATTGATGTCACCTCCAATATTGAGGAAGGTTGATTATAAGTACAATAGACCAGTGATTCTTACTGTGGACGCTAGTCCAATTGCCATTGGATGGGTTGTGGGTCAAGATGATTCAAATGGGAGTCGATTTGCAGTTCGATTTGGGGCTAAAGTTTTAAGTATTCGTCAGCGTGCATATTCGCAAGTCAAAAGAGAACTTTGGGGAGTCGTTTCGCCTATGAAAGCTGAAAGGGACTATTTGATTGGGGCAGTAGTAGTAATTGAAACAGATTGCTTGCCATTGCTTGGAATGATTATTAACTGTTCAACGCCAGATATTGCAATGTTGAGATGGATTGCTTATATTAAGTCACTAAATCCAGAATTTAAGTATATTACTGGGAAGGACAATTTAGTAGCAGACATGCTATCTCGAGCAAGCTACGAGAGGGAGGATGAAATGGTTGAAGACATTGATGACGTCAGGTTGAAATTCTATTCAATATCAAATCTCAACAGAGAAGACAAGCTATTTCTTGAAGAATCTTATGAAGGAGAATTATTGGATATTGGTCATTACTTGAATACCTTGACTAAGCAGGGAAATTGGCCTACAGAAAAATTCAAACAAATAAGAAAATAAGCATATGGATTTTTACTTCGAGATGGATTCTTATGGAAGAGACCAAAGAAAGGAATTGGGATGCCACGACGAGTGATAGGCAAAAAGGAAGAAAAACTAAAATTATTAAAGGAGTTTCATGATAGTTTATGGGCATGGCATAGAGGAATCTGGGCTACTTTTGCTAAACTCAAGGAACGATATTGGTGGAAAAATATGTATCAAGATGTGCTCTCATTTGTAAAGTCATGTAAAATTTGTCAATCGTATTCTAATATCTGACATCGAGATGGTCTTCATCCTACATATCCTCTGGCTATTCATTTTAAATGGGTTGTTGATTTGGTTATTATGCCGGTTGGGTTATGGCAGATGAGATATTTGGTTTTAGCTCGTGAAGATTTATCAAATCAAGTAGAAGGAAGAGCATTGAGGACAAAATCTATAGAGGGAATTTGTAGGTTTTTGCTTGAAGATGTCATTTGCCGCTACGGATGCGTAGGAAAAATCACTGCAGATCGTAGAGAATAAAATGCACAAGAAGTTCGTAAGTTCTTTGAAAGATGTGGAGTTAAACTATCACTAACTACTGCTTATAATCCGGAAGGGAATGCAAAAAGCGAACGCGGTCACCCACCGATTGTGAAAGCATTAGTTAAAGCTTGTAATGGGAAAGTTAAAGAGTGGCCACGGCTTTTGTCATTTGCATTATGGGCTGATCGAACAACACATAGCTCAGTGACATGATATATGCCAGTAGAACTTATGACAGGTCAAAAATTAATTATGCCGATTGAAGAAAAGGTACTTACTTGGAGTATGCTACCATGGGAAGATGGATTGACAAGAGAAGAACTTCTGGCTATTAGAATTCGACAATTGGAGCAAAGAACGGAAGATGTCCAGATAGCATTGGAAAGGTTAAAAAGAGCAAGGTTACAAAACAAGGCGCGATTCGATAAGCAACATCGATTGAGACCAAAAGCAATCGAGGAAGGTGACTGGGTACTTGTTTATGACAATAGTCTGAATAATCAACATAGTACTTTGCGAAAATTTTCAAAACATTGGTTTGGACCATATGTGGTAACAACAGTTCATGATAATGCGACTTACTCGTTACGGGAGTTAGATGGTACAAAATTGAAAATACCAATTGCAGGGAAGCGAGTAAAAATATTTAAACGAAGACACGTAGAGATGAATATGGAAGACCTTAATGAAGGTATAGAGATTCAGCAGCAAGAAGAGGAAAGTGATTTGGATAATGAAGGTGATGAAGACAAACAGGACAAAGACGTAGAGGATATATTCTGAATCAAACAGCAATTGGATAAATTGGTGCATACCGGAGGATGCACAGGTTCAGAGGGAGTGGATGTCGTGTTGTAACACGACTATACCGTGAAAATATAAAGAAAAGGGACTTTTATTAATGTTCAGTTACCTCGAATATTGGGAGCAACGACCAACTCCAGTGCAAATACTGAGTGGCCAGGTTCAGTCACCCCGTTACAGTCAGTCGGGCATACTGAAATGCTCCATTCGATTCCAATAACGGGAGTCAGCAGGAAGAGAAAGGACCAATTCACACGACAGGTGAGCTGGTTCGAAGAGCCAATTGGATCCAATTTCAAGAATCCAATCCGGGTCCTCTTACCCAATATGAGACTTGCATTGGTCGGGCAATCCAATGCAGTCTAATTACAAAAAAATCCAGGTCTTACTACGGGCCTCAGCCAGTCTGACGCGAAGAGCCAATTGGATCCAATTTCAAGAATCCAATCCGAGTCCTCTTACCCAATATGAGACCTGAATTGGTCGGGCAATCCAATGCAATCTAATTACGGAAACATCCAGGTTACTACGGGCATCTTATCCAATATGAGACCTGAATTGGTCGGGCGACTCAATGTGGACCCGAGTACGGGGTTTTGATTCTGTTTCAGGCTGTCCTATTTTCTGTGTCGTTTCAGGGAACGTTGTTTTCGGTAAATGGATTTTTTAAAGGTAAAAACGGAGGAGGAAGCTCTGATAACGGGAGCCAATTTCGGATCTAAGCTCTGACGATGGGAGCCAATTCCGGATCCAAGATGGAAGATTGAAGAAATTCAGAGAATAAGGTTAGGGGGAGAATAAGTTTTTGAGAGGTTTTTTTTTTCACATCGGGAGGGGGGGGGTTTTTTTGGATCGAAGAGCTAGCTTCAAGCTCTTTGCAAGGTGACTAGTTCGGTTTCATTGGAGGTTTTTGAAGATCAAGGGAATTGGAGAGGAGCTTCATGCTTCGGGTCGGGGAAGAAAAGACGGAGAATTGGATTTTTCTTCTTCATAGAGTTTTGGGAAGACTGAGGCAATCGTTGCTGAAGTCAGTGTTGTAATGGTGAATCGGGATTTTTTAATGAAGTGGATTTGATTACTCTTGACTGTTTTGTGAAATCGAGTTACGTCTATGAGTGAAGAATTAAAAGGGTATCTATAGGATTGAGTATGCGGAGTGAATGAAATTTATTGGATTAATCTAACAAGATAGTCAGTGGATACAAGATCGTAAGTACAAAGCGGTATCGGAGATTAGCAGATTGGGTTGTTCGGGGTTCTTTGTAACGTCTAGAGACCTACCGGCTGGGGCAAAAAAGGACTTCAATAAGCAGTCGAAGGACATCCGTATAGATTTACGGTATATTCTTACAGTTGTTTATATTCCAGCAGTCAAAAACTGATAGACTTCTTGACTATTGGCGAATCTCCATACTACCTTCTACAGCCAGACGCCCGGCACATTCTCGAGCAGGAAAGCACGTAATACGACAAAAGTGGTGAACCCGACGTGAAAGCTTGAGGTGGAAGGTATTGGATTTCGGTTGATTTTATCTTTATTTTATGGAAAACGAAAATAAAAATTTTGAAGGATTTTTGGGAGGAGTTTCTGGTGGGGATTCTTCAAAAGGACAAAGTATGCACATTGATCCGTCTATTGCTAGTATGTTTCAAGCCTTCTCATTATGAATGCAGTAACAACAAAGCAATGATCGAAAGGAAGCTTTGGCAACCAAAGCATTGCAAGCAGTGGTCAATAAAATTGATCAATTTGATGGGAGGAATATTTCAAGGTATTTAAGATGTTATGTTTGTGAAATGGAATTAAATCGGGTTTCTGAGAAGAAAATGGTTGAACTTTTTGGACTTGCCATGATACCAAAAATAAGAGACCACATTACATCAATTACGGATCGTTATGGGAATTCATGGGAGGTTTTTTCACATGCATTGAAAGACGAATATTTCTTGGAAGATGCTGATCGCGTTACTAAGAAGCTGTTTCTGGAATGGATTGAACGGCCCAATAAGAATTTGCTAGCAACAAAGCTACTAAGGGAATTTGAGAGGCAGTACTCTCAATTGTCGAAGGTAGAAAAATTGACATTGGAGCCGAATAAAGTTGATCTATTTCTTCAAGCTGTTGATGGAAAATTGTAAGAAAAATTAGAACTCCTTCTTGAAGACAAAGAAGAAGATGAAGGATTGACAACGAAGTGGAAGAACGTTGAAGATGCGGTGGGGTTGCTTACAAAAAAAGAAAGGAGGAAGGATAGGAGCAATATTCCGAAAACAGTACAAGCACCCAAAGCTCAAGTACGTACAACACCACCAACAATGCCTACAGTTCAACCTTCGACATCCTTATCAAAGAAAGCAAATATGGAGATGGAAGAAATTATACGAGGAATGCGAGATCTTCAAAACAAATTGGCAAGACTTGAAGAGAATACTTCTATAAACAATGCGAAGAACGTTTCAAAACAAGGATATGTACAAAGATGCATTTGGTGTGATGATGCTTCACATACTAGAAAAGATTGCAATGAATTTAATAATATGATACGGCAAGGAATTATTTGCTGGAAAGATGGGAAGATAGCATTGAAAAATAGAGAGGATCTTCTTCAAACCAATTTTGGCAAGGGAGGAATGAGAGCATTGGTTCAAGATTACCTAAAAGAGCATGAAACAGCAGCACGAGAAAGTGCAAGTTATGGTGCTAGAGTAGATGATGAAATTGGTGGAAGTACGGAAACTAGTGAGTTTTGGACTTCTGCCGTTTCTACAATGTAAGAAGGGAAATTACCTCGAGAAGCGTTATTGAGGACTGCAGCTATAATACGAGATAGAACAGGTTGGGAGGATCCTGTTGAGTCTCTTTCAGTTCACGCATATATTGCTAAGAGCCAACATGAAGCTTTGATGGAAGAAAAGAGACGAGGAAATTTTGATGATACTAGAGAAGGAAATTCTTCTAAGAGGCAAACTCGAGGAGACAAGGCTCGGGAGGCAGCTTCACAAGAATTGCCTGTAAAAGATACCTCAACATCATTGGGAGAAAAAACAACGGAGACAAAAGATATGAGCAAATCAATTGCTTATAAGCTACTTTCTGACATTGAAGCGGCAACAAATTTGAAAGGGGTGTTGGAAGAACGTATATTAAATGCTAAGGTAGAATTCACATTGAAAGAAGTCTTGAGAATTGCAAAGAAGGAATTTCATGATGTTATCATTGACAGCATTTAGCGAAAGAGGTAATTAATGGGCGAAACTAGAATGAGTCATGCTATTGATGCAAGAATATATAAAGATGAAGAAGAGGTTGATATTGGTTACAAGCAACCAACAAATGAAAAGAATGGATATAATCAACGAGTACGTTTCAAAGATTCTAGTAACAAGGAAATGGAAACTTTGAGCCATTATACTCAGAAACATTGGGCAAGGGCAACTACTGAGGTATTGGTGAAAGTAAGAGATATAGAAGAACCAATAGTTGCTTTAGTCGACTATGGTTCTGAAATAAATCTCATGTCTAAAGATCTTTATAAGAAGCAAAAATGGCCAATTGATATGGAACATGGATGGACAATTCGAGCAGCTAATAACACACAGGGCGAATTATATAGAGCTTGTCCAGATGTCAAAATTCGGATTGGGGATGTTGCGACGGAGCAACATTTCTTTGTTCAAGATACAATGTCTTATCCGTTGATTTTAGGACAACCTTATATTACGGCAACATGGATGGAAACAAAAGTACTTGACGATGATTCTGCTTATGCAAGGGTACGTAGCGAAGATGGGAGGAAAGCTGTACAATTTCTAACAGTACCTCCTAACCATGAACGGAATCGAGATAGGTTGAGGGAGAAACCATTGCCAAAGATTGTTGAAGGATTTAAGGATTTTGGGGAGGTACCACTGTAAAGCGAGATTATGGAGGTACAAAAGAGGAGGTACTCTCGCGAGATGAAGGTGCCTTTGATGCGAGTTTTATTGGTATATTGGAGAATGGAAATATTATGTATAAGAAAGTTGATGATTTTAAAAGAAAAGAAAAAAAAAGATTATATGATATTGAAGGACAATTATGCAAGTTAGGTACATTGCAAGATGATGAGAAGATTTTAGGTGTTTATGAAGAAAATGGACTAGAAGATTCATTGGAATTGATTACATCTATTGGATTAGGGGATAATGATAAGATTGTTGAGATTTATTCAAGAGAGGTTTATACCATACTTGAATCTTTTCAAGCACCAGAAGTCACTGTAGAGACGAGATATAAAACAGCAGATAAGAAGGTAAAGCCTGTTGCCGGACCATTACCAGAAGATTCTAAAGAACAAATGGGAGAAGCATCAAAAGAAGCAAGTTTAAGAGATCCAATGAGTATTGGACATCAGTTTACTAAAGAGACTTTTGAAGAATTGAAGATTGGTTCTGATGGTTCTTTATTACCGGAGGAAATTACTCGCTTCAAAAAGATGTTGGCTAAACAAGGTAGATTGTTTGCCTTCGAATCTCATGAAATTGGGTGTGTGGATCCAAATATTATAACACCTATGGTTATCTTCACTGTACCTCATGTACCTTGGAATCTAAGACCGATTCCAGTACCGAGGGCACATTTACCTAAATTGGTTGAACTATTAAAAGAAAAGATAAAGATGAAAATATCGAAACCTTCATTTGCGCCGTATTCTAGTCGATGGTTTACGGTACCTAAGAAGAATGGGTCACTACGGTTTATTCAAGATATGCAACCGGTGAATGCAGTAACTGTCAGAAATGCAAGAATTGGACCTATTGTGGATGAATTTGCTGAGGCGTTTGCTGGAAGGGCGATCTATTCAATGGGTGACTTGTATTCAGGTTATGATCAATTTCAACTTGCCGAAGGAAGTAGAGATATGACAACAATGAGGACACCACTTGGATTGGTTAGAATGTGCACTCTTCCTCAAGGTGCGACCAACTCAGTTGCGCATATAATGAATGGGATGAATAAGGTATTGAGAGATTTTATTCCGGAAAAGACTATGCCTTTTCTGGATGATGTTCCTATAAAAGGGTGTGGAGAAGGAGACAAGGATGAAACTTTAGATACGAGGGGGTGTCGCAAATATGTTGTTGATCATATACAAGATTGTGAAAAGATTTTAACTCGGCTTGGAGAAGTTCATCTTACATTATCGGGTATGAAGTCCATATTTGGAGTACGAGAGGTTGTAATTGTTGGACATTTATGTGGATCTTACGGAAGAAAACCAGATCCGACTAAAGTTGATGCAATTGGAAGGATGAAAGAAGATTGTGATTCTTTAACAGAGGTTCGCAGGTTTTTGGGTGCATGTGTATTCTTTTGAATCTAGATCCCTCATTTTGCTCACATAGCGGATCCATTATATGAACTGTTATGCAAGGGTTACCGATTTAAATGGGAAGAAAGGCATATTCATGCAATGCAAAGATTGAAGAAATTATTGATGTCACCTCCAATATTGAGGAAGGTTGATTATAAGTACAATAGACCAATGATTCTTACTATGGACGCTAGTCCAATTGCCATTGGATGGGCTGTGGATCAAGATGATTCAAATGGGAGTAGATTTGCAGTTCGATTTGGGGCTAAAGTTTTAAGTATTCGTCAGCGTGCATATTCGCAAGTCAAAAGAGAACTTTGGGGAGTCGTTTCGCCTATGAAAGCTGAAAGGGACTATTTGATTGGGGCAGTAGTAGTAATTGAAACAGATTGCTTGCCATTGCTTGGAATGATTATTAACTGTTCAACGCCAGATATTGCAATGTTGAGATGGATTGCTTATATTAAGTCACTAAATCCAGAATTTAAGTATATTACTGGGAAGGACAATTTAGTAGCAGACATGCTATCTCGAGCAAGCTACGAGAGGGAGGATGAAATGGTTGAAGACATTGATGACGTCAGGTTGAAATTCTATTCAATATCAAATCTCAACAGAGAAGACAAGCTATTTCTTGAAGAATCTTATGAAGGAGAATTATTGGATATTGGTCATTACTTGAATACCTTGACTAAGCAGGGAAATTGGCCTACAGAAAAATTCAAACAAATAAGAAAATAAGCATATGGATTTTTACTTCGAGATGGATTCTTATGGAAGAGACCAAAGAAAGGAATTGGGATGCCACGACGAGTGATAGGCAAAAAGGAAGAAAAACTAAAATTATTAAAGGAGTTTCATGATAGTTTATGGGCATGGCATAGAGGAATCTGGGCTACTTTTGCTAAACTCAAGGAACGATATTGGTGGAAAAATATGTATCAAGATGTGCTCTCATTTGTAAAGTCATGTAAAATTTGTCAATCGTATTCTAATATCTGACATCGAGATGGTCTTCATCCTACATATCCTCTGGCTATTCATTTTAAATGGGTTGTTGATTTGGTTATTATGCCGGTTGGGTTATGGCAGATGAGATATTTGGTTTTAGCTCGTGAAGATTTATCAAATCAAGTAGAAGGAAGAGCATTGAGGACAAAATCTATAGAGGGAATTTGTAGGTTTTTGCTTGAAGATGTCATTTGCCGCTACGGATGCGTAGGAAAAATCACTGCAGATCGTAGAGAATAAAATGCACAAGAAGTTCGTAAGTTCTTTGAAAGATGTGGAGTTAAACTATCACTAACTACTGCTTATAATCCGGAAGGGAATGCAAAAAGCGAACGCGGTCACCCACCGATTGTGAAAGCATTAGTTAAAGCTTGTAATGGGAAAGTTAAAGAGTGGCCACGGCTTTTGTCATTTGCATTATGGGCTGATCGAACAACACATAGCTCAGTGACATGATATATGCCAGTAGAACTTATGACAGGTCAAAAATCAATTATGCCGATTGAAGAAAAGGTACTTACTTGGAGTATGCTACCATGGGAAGATGGATTGACAAGAGAAGAACTTCTGGCTATTAGAATTCGACAATTGGAGCAAAGAACGGAAGATGTCCAGATAGCATTGGAAAGGTTAAAAAGAGCAAGGTTACAAAACAAGGCGCGATTCGATAAGCAACATCGATTGAGACCAAAAGCAATCGAGGAAGGTGACTGGGTACTTGTTTATGACAATAGTCTGAATAATCAACATAGTACTTTGCGAAAATTTTCAAAACATTGGTTTGGACCATATGTGGTAACAACAGTTCATGATAATGCGACTTACTCGTTACGGGAGTTAGATGGTACAAAATTGAAAATACCAATTGCAGGGAAGCGAGTAAAAATATTTAAACGAAGACACGTAGAGATGAATATGGAAGACCTTAATGAAGGTATAGAGATTCAGCAGCAAGAAGAGGAAAGTGATTTGGATAATGAAGGTGATGAAGACAAACAGGACAAAGACGTAGAGGATATATTCTGAATCAAACAGCAATTGGATAAATTGGTGCATACCGGAAGATGCACAGGTTCAGAGGGAGTGGATGTCGTGTTGTAACACGAGTATACCGTGAAAATATAAAGAAAAGGGACTTTTATTAATGTTCAGTTACCTCGAATATTGGGAGCAACGACCAACTCCAGTGCAAATACTGAGTGGCCAGGTTCAGTCACCCCGTTACAGTCAGTCGGGCATACTGAAATGCTCCATTCGATTCCAATAACGGGAGTCAGCAGGAAGAGAAAGGACCAATTCACACGACAGGTGAGCTGGTTCGAAGAGCCAATTGGATCCAATTTCAAGAATCCAATCCGGGTCCTCTTACCCAATATGAGACTTGCATTGGTCGGGCAACCCAATGCAGTCTAATTACAAAAAAATCCAGGTCTTACTACGGGCCTCAGCCAGTCTGACGCGAAGAGCCAATTGGATCCAATTTCAAGAATCCAATCCGAGTCCTCTTACCCAATATGAGACCTGAATTGGTCGGGCAATCCAATGCAATCTAATTACGGGAACATCCAGGTTACTACGGGTATCTTATCCAATATGAGACCTGAATTGGTCGGGCGACTCAATGTGGACCCGAGTACGGGGTTTTGATTCTGTTTCAGGCTGTCCTATTTTCTGTGTCGTTTCAGGGAACGTTGTTTTCGGTAAATGGATTTTTTAAAGGTAAAAACGGAGGAGGAAGCTCTGATAACGGGAGCCAATTTTGGATCTAAGCTCTGACGATGGGAGCCAATTCCGGATCCAAGACGGAAGATTGAAGAAATTCAGAGGATAAGGTTAGGGGGAGAATAAGTTTTTGAGAGGTTTTTTTTTCTCAGATCGGGGGGGGTTTTTTTTTTTCACATCGGGGGACGGGGGGGGGTTTTTTTCACATCGGGAGGGGGGGGGTTTTTTTTGGATCGAAGAGCTAGCTTCAAGCTCTTTGCAAGGTGACTAGTTCGGTTTCATTGGAGGTTTTTGAAGATCAAGGGAATTGGAGAGGAGCTTCATGCTTCGGGTCGGGGAAGAAAAGACGGAGAATTGGATTTTTCTTCTTCATAGAGTTTTGGGAAGATTGAGGCAATCATTGCTGAAGTCAGTGTTGTAATGGTGAATCGGGATTTTTTAATGAAGTGGATTTGATTACTCTTGACTGTTTTGTGAAATCGAGTTACGTCTATGATTGAAGAATTAAAAGGGTATCTATAGGATTGAGTATGCGGAGTGAATGAAATTTATTGGATTAATCTAACAAGATAGTCAGTGGATACAAGATCGTAAGTACAAAGCGGTATCGGAGATTAGCAGATTGGGTTGTTCGGGGTTCTCTGTAACGTCTAGAGACCTACCGGCTGGGGCAAAAAAGGACTTCAACAAGCAGTCGAAGGACATCCGTATAGATTTATGGTATATTCTTGCAGTCGTTTATATTCCAGCAGTCAAAAACTGATAGACTTCTTGACTATTGGTGAATCTCCATACTACCTTCTACAGCCAGACGCCCGGCACATTCTCGAGCAGGAAAGCACGTAATACGACAAAAGTGGTGAACCCGACGTGAAAGCTTAAGGTGGAAGGTATTGGATTTCGGTTGATTTTATCTTTATTTTATGGAAAACGAAAATAAAAATTTTGAAGGATTTTTGGGAGGAGTTTCTGGTGGGGATTCTTCAAAAGGACAAAGTATGCACATTGATCCGTCTATTGCTAGTATGTTTCAAGCCTTCTCATTATGAATGCAGTAACAACAAAGCAATGATCGAAAGGAAGCTTTGGCAACCAAAGCATTACAAGCAGTGGTCAATAAAATTGATCAATTTGATGGGAGGAATATTTCAAGGTATTTAAGATGTTATGTTTGTGAAATGGAATTAAATCGGGTTTCTGAGAAGAAAATGGTTGAACTTTTTGGACTTGCCATGATACCAAAAATAAGAGACCACATTACATCAATTACGGATCGTTATGGGAATTCATGGGAGGTTTTTTCACATGCATTGAAAGACGAATATTTCTTGGAAGATGCTGATCGCGTTACTAAGAAGCTATTTCTGGAATGGATTGAACGGCCCAATAAGAATTTGCTAGCAACAAAGCTACTAAGAGAATTTGAGAGGCAGTACTCTCAATTGTCGAAGGTAGAAAAATTGACATTGGAGCCGAACAAAGTTGATCTATTTCTTCAAGCTGTTGATGGAAAATTGCAAGAGAAATTAGAACTCTTTCTTGAAGACAAAGAAGAAGATGAAGGATTGACAACGAAGTGGAAGAACGTTGAAGATGCGGTGGGGTTGCTTACGAAAAAAGAAAGGAGGAAGGATAGGAGCAATATTCCGAAAACAGTACAAGCACTCAAAGCTCCAGTACGTACAATACCACCAACAATGCCTACAGTTCAACCTTCGACATCCTTATCAAAGAAAGCAAATATGGAGATGGAAGAAATTATACGAGGAATGCGAGATCTTCAAAACAAATTGGCAAGACTTGAAGAGAATACTTCTATAAACAATGCGAAGAACGTTTCAAAACAAGGATATGTACAAAGATGCATTTGATGTGATGATGCTTCACACACTAGAAAAGATTGCAATGAATTTAATAATATGATACGGCAAGGAATTATTTGCTGGAAAGATGGGAAGATAGCATTGAAAAATAGAGAGGATCTTCTTCAAACCAATTTTGGCAAGGGAGGAATGAGAGCATTGGTTCAAGATTACCTAAAAGAGCATGAAACAGCAACACGAGAAAGTGCAAGTTATGGTGCTAGAGTAGATGATGAAATTGGTGGAAGTACGGAAACTAGTGAGTTTTGGACTTCTGCCGTTTCTACAATGTAAGAAGGGAAATTACCTCGAGAAGCGTTATTGAGGACTGCAGCTATAATACGAGATAGAACAGGTTGGGAGGATCCTGTTGAGTCTCTTTCAGTTCACGCATATATTGCTAAGAGCCAACATGAAGCTTTGATGGAAGAAAAGAGACGAGGAAATTTTGATGATACTAGAGAAGGAAATTCTTCTAAGAGGCAAACTCGAGGAGACAAGGCTCGGGAGGCAGCTTCACAAGAATTGCCTGTAAAAGATACCTCAACATCATTGGGAGAAAAAACAACGGAGACAAAAGATATGAGCAAATCAATTGCTTATAAGCTACTTTCTGACATTGAAGCGGCAACAAATTTGAAAGGGGTGTTGGAAGAACGTATATTAAATGCTAAGGTAGAATTCACATTGAAAGAAGTCTTGAGAATTGCAAAGAAGGAATTTCATGATGTTATCATTGACAGCATTTAGCGAAAGAGGTAATTAATGGGCGAAACTAGAATGAGTCATGCTATTGATGCAAGAATATATAAAGATGAAGAAGAGGTTGATATTGGTTACAAGCAACCAACAAATGAAAAGAATGGATATAATCAACGAGTACGTTTCAAAGATTCTAGTAACAAGGAAATGGAAACTTTGAGCCATTATACTCAGAAACATTGGGCAAGGGCAACTACTGAGGTATTGGTGAAAGTAAGAGATATAGAAGAACCAATAGTTGCTTTAGTCGACTATGGTTCTGAAATAAATCTCATGTCTAAAGATCTTTATAAGAAGCAAAAATGGCCAATTGATATGGAACATGGATGGACAATTCGAGCAGCTAATAACACACAGGGCGAATTATATAGAGCTTGTCCAGATGTCAAAATTCGGATTGGGGATGTTGCGACGGAGCAACATTTCTTTGTTCAAGATACAATGTCTTATCCGTTGATTTTAGGACAACCTTATATTACGGCAACATGGATGGAAACAAAAGTACTTGACGATGATTCTGCTTATGCAAGGGTACGTAGCGAAGATGGGAGGAAAGCTGTACAATTTCTAACAGTACCTCCTAACCATGAACGGAATCGAGATAGGTTGAGGGAGAAACCATTGCCAAAGATTGTTGAAGGATTTAAGGATTTTGGGGAGGTACCACTGTAAAGCGAGATTATGGAGGTACAAAAGAGGAGGTACTCTCGCGAGATGAAGGTGCCTTTGATGCGAGTTTTATTGGTATATTGGAGAATGGAAATATTATGTATAAGAAAGTTGATGATTTTAAAAGAAAAGAAAAAAAAAGATTATATGATATTGAAGGACAATTATGCAAGTTAGGTACATTGCAAGATGATGAGAAGATTTTAGGTGTTTATGAAGAAAATGGACTAGAAGATTCATTGGAATTGATTACATCTATTGGATTAGGGGATAATGATAAGATTGTTGAGATTCATTCAAGAGAGGTTTATACCATACTTGAATCTTTTCAAGCACCAGAAGTCACTGTAGAGACGAGATATAAAACGGCAGATAAGAAGGTAAAGCCTGTTGCCGGACCATTACCAGAAGATTCTAAAGAACAAATGGGAGAAGCATCAAAAGAAGCAAGTTTAAGAGATCCAATGAGTATTGGACATCAGTTTACTAAAGAGACTTTTGAAGAATTGAAGATTGGTTCTGATGGTTCTTTATTACCGGAGGAAATTACTCGCTTCAAAAAGATGTTGGCTAAACAAGGTAGATTGTTTGCCTTCGAATCTCATGAAATTGGGTGTGTGGATCCAAATATTATAACACCTATGGTTATCTTCACTGTACCTCATGTACCTTGGAATCTAAGACCGATTCCAGTACCGAGGGCACATTTACCTAAATTGGTTGAACTATTAAAAGAAAAGATAAAGATGAAAATATCGAAACCTTCATTTGCGCCGTATTCTAGTCGATGGTTTACGGTACCTAAGAAGAATGGGTCACTACGGTTTATTCAAGATATGCAACCGGTGAATGCAGTAACTGTCAGAAATGCAAGAATTGGACCTATTGTGGATGAATTTGCTGAGGCGTTTGCTGGAAGGGCGATCTATTCAATGGGTGACTTGTATTCAGGTTATGATCAATTTCAACTTGCCGAAGGAAGTAGAGATATGACAACAATGAGGACACCACTTGGATTGGTTAGAATGTGCACTCTTCCTCAAGGTGCGACCAACTCAGTTGCGCATATAATGAATGGGATGAATAAGGTATTGAGAGATTTTATTCCGGAAAAGACTATGCCTTTTCTGGATGATGTTCCTATAAAAGGGTGTGGAGAAGGAGACAAGGATGAAACTTTAGATACGAGGGGGTGTCGCAAATATGTTGTTGATCATATACAAGATTGTGAAAAGATTTTAACTCGGCTTGGAGAAGTTCATCTTACATTATCGGGTATGAAGTCCATATTTGGAGTACGAGAGGTTGTAATTGTTGGACATTTATGTGGATCTTACGGAAGAAAACCAGATCCGACTAAAGTTGATGCAATTGGAAGGATGAAAGAAGATTGTGATTCTTTAACAGAGGTTCGCAGGTTTTTGGGTGCATGTGTATTCTTTTGAATCTAGATCCCTCATTTTGCTCACATAGCGGATCCATTATATGAACTGTTATGCAAGGGTTACCGATTTAAATGGGAAGAAAGGCATATTCATGCAATGCAAAGATTGAAGAAATTATTGATGTCACCTCCAATATTGAGGAAGGTTGATTATAAGTACAATAGACCAATGATTCTTACTATGGACGCTAGTCCAATTGCCATTGGATGGGCTGTGGATCAAGATGATTCAAATGGGAGTAGATTTGCAGTTCGATTTGGGGCTAAAGTTTTAAGTATTCGTCAGCGTGCATATTCGCAAGTCAAAAGAGAACTTTGGGGAGTCGTTTCGCCTATGAAAGCTGAAAGGGACTATTTGATTGGGGCAGTAGTAGTAATTGAAACAGATTGCTTGCCATTGCTTGGAATGATTATTAACTGTTCAACGCCAGATATTGCAATGTTGAGATGGATTGCTTATATTAAGTCACTAAATCCAGAATTTAAGTATATTACTGGGAAGGACAATTTAGTAGCAGACATGCTATCTCGAGCAAGCTACGAGAGGGAGGATGAAATGGTTGAAGACATTGATGACGTCAGGTTGAAATTCTATTCAATATCAAATCTCAACAGAGAAGACAAGCTATTTCTTGAAGAATCTTATGAAGGAGAATTATTGGATATTGGTCATTACTTGAATACCTTAACTAAGCAGGGAAATTGGCCTACAGAAAAATTCAAACAAATAAGAAAATAAGCATATGGATTTTTACTTCGAGATGGATTCTTATGGAAGAGACCAAAGAAAGGAATTGGAATGCCACGACGAGTGATAGGCAAAAAGGAAGAAAAACTAAAATTATTAAAGGAGTTTCATGATAGTTTATGGGCATGGCATAGAGGAATCTGGGCTACTTTTGCTAAACTCAAGGAACGATATTGGTGGAAAAATATGTATCAAGATGTGCTCTCATTTGTAAAGTCATGTAAAATTTGTCAATCGTATTCTAATATCTGACATCGAGATGGTCTTCATCCTACATATCCTCTGGCTATTCATTTTAAATGGGTTGTTGATTTGGTTATTATGCCGGTTGGGTTATGGCAGATGAGATATTTGGTTTTAGCTCGTGAAGATTTATCAAATCAAGTAGAAGGAAGAGCATTGAGGACAAAATCTATAGAGGGAATTTGTAGGTTTTTGCTTGAAGATGTCATTTGCCGCTACGGATGCGTAGGAAAAATCACTGCAGATCGTAGAGAATAAAATGCACAAGAAGTTCGTAAGTTCTTTGAAAGATGTGGAGTTAAACTATCACTAACTACTGCTTATAATCCGGAAGGGAATGCAAAAAGCGAACGCGGTCACCCACCGATTGTGAAAGCATTAGTTAAAGCTTGTAATGGGAAAGTTAAAGAGTGGCCACGGCTTTTGTCATTTGCATTATGGGCTGATCGAACAACACATAGCTCAGTGACATGATATATGCCAGTAGAACTTATGACAGGTCAAAAATCAATTATGCCGATTGAAGAAAAGGTACTTACTTGGAGTATGCTACCATGGGAAGATGGATTGACAAGAGAAGAACTTCTGGCTATTAGAATTCGACAATTGGAGCAAAGAACGGAAGATGTCCAGATAGCATTGGAAAGGTTAAAAAGAGCAAGGTTACAAAACAAGGCGCGATTCGATAAGCAACATCGATTGAGACCAAAAGCAATCGAGGAAGGTGACTGGGTACTTGTTTATGACAATAGTCTGAATAATCAACATAGTACTTTGCGAAAATTTTCAAAACATTGGTTTGGACCATATGTGGTAACAACAGTTCATGATAATGCGACTTACTCGTTACGGGAGTTAGATGGTACAAAATTGAAAATACCAATTGCAGGGAAGCGAGTAAAAATATTTAAACGAAGACACGTAGAGATGAATATGGAAGACCTTAATGAAGGTATAGAGATTCAGCAGCAAGAAGAGGAAAGTGATTTGGATAATGAAGGTGATGAAGACAAACAGGACAAAGACGTAGAGGATATATTCTGAATCAAACAGCAATTGGATAAATTGGTGCATACCGGAAGATGCACAGGTTCAGAGGGAGTGGATGTCGTGTTGTAACACGAGTATACCGTGAAAATATAAAGAAAAAGGACTTTTATTAATGTTCAGTTACCTCGAATATTGGGAGCAACGACCAACTCCAGTGCAAATACTGAGTGGCCAGGTTCAGTCACCCCGTTACAGTCAGTCGGGCATACTGAAATGCTCCATTCGATTCCAATAACGGGAGTCAGCAGGAAGAGAAAGGACCAATTCACACGACAGGTGAGCTGGTTCGAAGAGCCAATTGGATCCAATTTCAAGAATCCAATCCGGGTCCTCTTACCCAATATGAGACTTGCATTGGTCGGGCAACCCAATGCAGTCTAATTACAAAAAAATCCAGGTCTTACTACGGGCCTCAGCCAGTCTGACGCGAAGAGCCAATTGGATCCAATTTCAAGAATCCAATCCGAGTCCTCTTATCCAATATGAGACCTGAATTGGTCGGGCAATCCAATGCAATCTAATTACGGGAACATCCAGGTTACTACGGGTATCTTATCCAATATGAGACCTGAATTGGTCGGGCGACTCAATGTGGACCCGAGTACGGGGTTTTGATTCTGTTTCAGGCTGTCCTATTTTCTGTGTCGTTTCAGGGAACGTTGTTTTCGGTAAATGGATTTTTTAAAGGTAAAAACGGAGGAGGAAGCTCTGATAACGGGAGCCAATTTTGGATCTAAGCTCTGACGATGGGAGCCAATTCCGGATCCAAGACGGAAGATTGAAGAAATTCAGAGGATAAGGTTAGGGAAAGAATAAGTTTTTGAGAGGTTTTTTTTTCTCAGATCGGGGGGGGTTTTTTTTTTTCACATCGGGGGACGGGGGGGGGGGTTTTTTCACATCGGGAGGGGGGGGGTTTTTTTTGGATCGAAGAGCTAGCTTCAAGCTCTTTGCAAGGTGACTAGTTCGGTTTCATTGGAGGTTTTTGAAGATCAAGGGAATTGGAGAGGAGCTTCATGCTTCGGGTCGGGGAAGAAAAGACGGAGAATTGGATTTTTCTTCTTCATAGAGTTTTGGGAAGACTGAGGCAATCGTTGCTGAAGTCAGTGTTGTAATGGTGAATCGGGATTTTTTAATGAAGTGGATTTGATTACTCTTGACTGTTTTGTGAAATCGAGTTACGTCTATGATTGAAGAATTAAAAGGGTATCTATAGGATTGAGTATGCGGAGTGAATGAAATTTATTGGATTAATCTAACAAGATAGTCAGTGGATACAAGATCGTAAGTACAAAGCGGTATCGGAGATTAGCAGATTGGGTTGTTCGGGGTTCTCTGTAACGTCTAGAGACCTACCGGCTGGGGCAAAAAAGGACTTCAACAAGCAGTCGAAGGACATCCGTATAGATTTATGGTATATTCTTGCAGTCGTTTATATTCCAGCAGTCAAAAACTGATAGACTTCTTGACTATTGGCGAATCTCCATACTACCTTCTACAGCCAGACGCCCGGCACATTCTCGAGCAGGAAAGCACGTAATACGACAAAAGTGGTGAACCCGACGTGAAAGCTTGAGGTGGAAGGTATTGGATTTCGGTTGATTTTATCTTTATTTTATGGAAAACGAAAATAAAAATTTTGAAGGATTTTTGGGATGAGTTTCTGGTGGGGATTCTTCAAAAGGACAAAGTATGCACATTGATCCGTCTATTGCTAGTATGTTTCAAGCCTTCTCATTATGAATGCAGTAACAACAAAGCAATGATCGAAAGGAAGCTTTGGCAACCAAAGCATTACAAGCAGTGGTCAATAAAATTGATCAATTTGATGGGAGGAATATTTCAAGGTATTTAAGATGTTATGTTTGTGAAATGGAATTAAATCGGGTTTCTGAGAAGAAAATGGTTGAACTTTTTGGACTTGCCATGATACCAAAAATAAGAGACCACATTACATCAATTACGGATCGTTATGGGAATTCATGGGAGGTTTTTTCACATGCATTGAAAGACGAATATTTCTTGGAAGATGCTGATCGCGTTACTAAGAAGCTATTTCTGGAATGGATTGAACGGCCCAATAAGAATTTGCTAGCAACAAAGCTACTAAGAGAATTTGAGAGGCAGTACTCTCAATTGTCGAAGGTAGAAAAATTGACATTGGAGCCGAACAAAGTTGATCTATTTCTTCAAGCTGTTGATGGAAAATTGCAAGAGAAATTAGAACTCTTTCTTGAAGACAAAGAAGAAGATGAAGGATTGACAACGAAGTGGAAGAACGTTGAAGATGCGGTGGGGTTGCTTACGAAAAAAGAAAGGAAGAAGGATAGGAGCAATATTCCGAAAACAGTACAAGCACCCAAAGCTCAAGTACGTACAACACCACCAACAATGCCTACAGTTCAACCTTCGACATCCTTATCAAAGAAAGCAAATATGGAGATGGAAGAAATTATACGAGGAATGCGAGATCTTCAAAACAAATTGGCAAGACTTGAAGAGAATACTTCTATAAACAATGCGAAGAACGTTTCAAAACAAGGATATGTACAAAGATGCATTTGATGTGATGATGCTTCACACACTAGAAAAGATTGCAATGAATTTAATAATATGATACGGCAAGGAATTATTTGCTGGAAAGATGGGAAGATAGCATTGAAAAATAGAGAGGATCTTCTTCAAACCAATTTTGGCAAGGGAGGAATGAGAGCATTGGTTCAAGATTACCTAAAAGAGCATGAAACAGCAACACGAGAAAGTGCAAGTTATGGTGCTAGAGTAGATGATGAAATTGGTGGAAGTACGGAAACTAGTGAGTTTTGGACTTCTGCCGTTTCTACAATGTAAGAAGGGAAATTACCTCGAGAAGCGTTATTGAGGACTGCAGCTATAATACGAGATAGAACAGGTTGGGAGGATCCTGTTGAGTCTCTTTCAGTTCACGCATATATTGCTAAGAGCCAACATGAAGCTTTGATGGAAGAAAAGAGACGAGGAAATTTTGATGATACTAGAGAAGGAAATTCTTCTAAGAGGCAAACTCGAGGAGACAAGGCTCGGGAGGCAGCTTCACAAGAATTGCCTGTAAAAGATACCTCAACATCATTGGGAGAAAAAACAACGGAGACAAAAGATATGAGCAAATCAATTGCTTATAAGCTACTTTCTGACATTGAAGCGGCAACAAATTTGAAAGGGGTGTTGGAAGAACGTATATTAAATGCTAAGGTAGAATTCACATTGAAAGAAGTCTTGGGAATTGCAAAGAAGGAATTTCATGATGTTATCATTGACAGCATTAAGCAAAAGAGGTAATTAATGGGCGAAACTAGAATGAGTCATGCTATTGATGCAAGAATATATAAAGATGAAGAAGAGGTTGATATTGGTTACAAGCAACCAACAAATGAAAAGAATGGATATAATCAACGAGTACGTTTCAAAGATTCTAGTAACAAGGAAATGGAAACTTTGAGCCATTATACTCAGAAACATTGGGCAAGGGCAACTACTGAGGTATTGGTGAAAGTAAGAGATATAGAAGAACCAATAGTTGCTTTAGTCGACTATGGTTCTGAAATAAATCTCATGTCTAAAGATCTTTATAAGAAGCAAAAATGGCCAATTGATATGGAACATGGATGGACAATTCGAGCAGCTAATAACACACAGGGCGAATTATATAGAGCTTGTCCAGATGTCAAAATTCGGATTGGGGATGTTGCGACGGAGCAACATTTCTTTGTTCAAGATACAATGTCTTATCCGTTGATTTTAGGACAACCTTATATTACGGCAACATGGATGGAAACAAAAGTACTTGACGATGATTCTGCTTATGCAAGGGTACGTAGCGAGGATGGGAGGAAAGCTGTACAATTTCTAACAGTACCTCCTAACCATGAACGGAATCGAGATAGGTTGAGGGAGAAACCATTGCCAAAGATTGTTGAAGGATTTAAGGATTTTGGGGAGGTACCACTGTAAAGCGAGATTATGGAGGTACAAAAGAGGAGGTACTCTCGCGAGATGAAGGTGCCTTTGATGCGAGTTTTATTGGTATATTGGAGAATGGAAATATTATGTATAAGAAAGTTGATGATTTTAAAAGAAAAGAAAAAAAAAGATTATATGATATTGAAGGACAATTATGCAAGTTAGGTACATTGCAAGATGATGAGAAGATTTTAGGTGTTTATGAAGAAAATGGACTAGAAGATTCATTGGAATTGATTACATCTATTGGATTAGGGGATAATGATAAGATTGTTGAGATTCATTCAAGAGAGGTTTATACCATACTTGAATCTTTTCAAGCACCAGAAGTCACTGTAGAGACGAGATATAAAACGGCAGATAAGAAGGTAAAGCCTGTTGCCGGACCATTACCAGAAGATTCTAAAGAACAAATGGGAGAAGCATCAAAAGAAGCAAGTTTAAGAGATCCAATGAGTATTGGACATCAGTTTACTAAAGAGACTTTTGAAGAATTGAAGATTGGTTCTGATGGTTCTTTATTACCGGAGGAAATTACTCGCTTCAAAAAGATGTTGGCTAAACAAGGTAGATTGTTTGCCTTCGAATCTCATGAAATTGGGTGTGTGGATCCAAATATTATAACACCTATGGTTATCTTCACTGTACCTCATGTACCTTGGAATCTAAGACCGATTCCAGTACCGAGGGCACATTTACCTAAATTGGTTGAACTATTAAAAGAAAAGATAAAGATGAAAATATCGAAACCTTCATTTGCGCCGTATTCTAGTCGATGGTTTACGGTACCTAAGAAGAATGGGTCACTACGGTTTATTCAAGATATGCAACCGGTGAATGCAGTAACTGTCAGAAATGCAAGAATTGGACCTATTGTGGATGAATTTGCTGAGGCGTTTGCTGGAAGGGCGATCTATTCAATGGGTGACTTGTATTCAGGTTATGATCAATTTCAACTTGCCGAAGGAAGTAGAGATATGACAACAATGAGGACACCACTTGGATTGGTTAGAATGTGCACTCTTCCTCAAGGTGCGACCAACTCAGTTGCGCATATAATGAATGGGATGAATAAGGTATTGAGAGATTTTATTCCGGAAAAGACTATGCCTTTTCTGGATGATGTTCCTATAAAAGGGTGTGGAGAAGGAGACAAGGATGAAACTTTAGATACGAGGGGGTGTCGCAAATATGTTGTTGATCATATACAAGATTGTGAAAAGATTTTAACTCGGCTTGGAGAAGTTCATCTTACATTATCGGGTATGAAGTCCATATTTGGAGTACGAGAGGTTGTAATTGTTGGACATTTATGTGGATCTTACGGAAGAAAACCAGATCCGACTAAAGTTGATGCAATTGGAAGGATGAAAGAAGATTGTGATTCTTTAACAGAGGTTCGCAGGTTTTTGGGTGCATGTGTATTCTTTTGAATCTAGATCCCTCATTTTGCTCACATAGCGGATCCATTATATGAACTGTTATGCAAGGGTTACCGATTTAAATGGGAAGAAAGGCATATTCATGCAATGCAAAGATTGAAGAAATTATTGATGTCACCTCCAATATTGAGGAAGGTTGATTATAAGTACAATAGACCAATGATTCTTACTATGGACGCTAGTCCAATTGCCATTGGATGGGCTGTGGATCAAGATGATTCAAATGGGAGTAGATTTGCAGTTCGATTTGGGGCTAAAGTTTTAAGTATTCGTCAGCGTGCATATTCGCAAGTCAAAAGAGAACTTTGGGGAGTCGTTTCGCCTATGAAAGCTGAAAGGGACTATTTGATTGGGGCAGTAGTAGTAATTGAAACAGATTGCTTGCCATTGCTTGGAATGATTATTAACTGTTCAACGCCAGATATTGCAATGTTGAGATGGATTGCTTATATTAAGTCACTAAATCCAGAATTTAAGTATATTACTGGGAAGGACAATTTAGTAGCAGACATGCTATCTCGAGCAAGCTACGAGAGGGAGGATGAAATGGTTGAAGACATTGATGACGTCAGGTTGAAATTCTATTCAATATCAAATCTCAACAGAGAAGACAAGCTATTTCTTGAAGAATCTTATGAAGGAGAATTATTGGATATTGGTCATTACTTGAATACCTTGACTAAGCAGGGAAATTGGCCTACAGAAAAATTCAAACAAATAAGAAAATAAGCATATGGATTTTTACTTCGAGATGGATTCTTATGGAAGAGACCAAAGAAAGGAATTGGGATGCCACGACGAGTGATAGGCAAAAGGGAAGAAAAACTAAAATTATTAAAGGAGTTTCATGATAGTTTATGGGCATGGCATAGAGGAATCTGGGCTACTTTTGCTAAACTCAAGGAACGATATTGGTGGAAAAATAATTATCGAGATGTGCTCTCATTTGTAAAGTCATGTAAAATTTGTCAATCGTATTCTAATATCTGACATCGAGATGGTCTTCATCCTACATATCCTCTGGCTATTCATTTTAAATGGGTTGTTGATTTGGTTATTATGCCGGTTGGGTTATGGCAGATGAGATATTTGGTTTTAGCTCGTGAAGATTTATCAAATCAAGTAGAAGGAAGAGCATTGAGGACAAAATCTATAGAGGGAATTTGTAGGTTTTTGCTTGAAGATGTCATTTGCCGCTACGGATGCGTAGGAAAAATCACTGCAGATCGTAGAGAATTAAATGCACAAGAAGCTCGTAAGTTCTTTGAAAGATGTGGAGTTAAACTATCACTAACTACTGCTTATAATCCGGAAGGGAATGCAAAAAGCGAACGCGGTCACCCACCGATTGTGAAAGCATTAGTTAAAGCTTGTAATGGGAAAGTTAAAGAGTGGCCACGGCTTTTGTCATTTGCATTATGGGCTGATCGAACAACACATAGCTCGGTGACATGATATATGCCAGTAGAACTTATGACAGGTCAAAAATCAATTATGCCGATTGAAGAAAAGGTACTTACTTGGAGTATGCTACCATGGGAAGATGGATTGACAAGAGAAGAACTTCTGGCTATTAAAATTCGACAATTGGAGCAAAGAACGGAAGATGTCCAGATAGCATTGGAAAGGTTAAAAAGAGCAAGGTTACAAAATAAGGCGCGATTCGATAAGCAACATCGATTGAGACCAAAAGCAATCGAGGAAGGTGACTGGGTACTTGTTTATGACAATAGTCTGAATAATCAACATAGTACTTTGCGAAAATTTTCAAAACATTGGTTTGGACCATATGTGGTAACAACAGTTCATGATAATGCGACTTACTCGTTACGGGAGTTAGATGGTACAAAATTGAAAATACCAATTGCAGGGAAGCGAGTAAAAATATTTAAACGAAGACACGTAGAGATGAATATGGAAGACCTTAATGAAGGTATAGAGATTCAGCAGCAAGAAGAGGAAAGTGATTTGGATAATGAAGGTGATGAAGACAAACAGGACAAAGACGTAGAAGATATATTCTGAATCAAACAGCAATTGGATAAATTGGTGCATACCGGAGGATGCACAGGTTCAGAGGGAGTGGATGTCGTGTTGTAACACGAGTATACCGTGAAAATATAAAGAAAAGGGACTTTTATTAATGTTCAGTTACCTCGAATATTGGGAGCAACGACCAACTCTAGTGCAAATACTGAGTGGCCAGGTTCAGTCACCCCGTTACAGTCAGTCGGGCATACTGAAATGCTCCATTCGATTCCAATAATGGGAGTCAGCAGGAAGAGAAAGGACCAATTCACACGACAGGTGAGCTGGTTCGAAGAGCCAATTGGATCCAATTTCAAGAATCCAATCCGGGTCCTCTTACCCAATATGAGACTTGCATTGGTCGGGCAACCCAATGCAGTCTAATTACAAAAAAATCCAGGTCTTACTACGGGCCTCAGCCAGTCTGACGCGAAGAGCCAATTGGATCCAATTTCAAGAATCCAATCCGAGTCCTCTTACCCAATATGAGACCTGAATTGGTCGGGCAATCCAATGCAATCTAATTACGGAAACATCCAGGTTACTACGAGCATCTTATCCAATATGAGACCTGAATTGGTCGGGCGACTCAATGTGGACCCGAGTACGGGGTTTTGATTCTGTTTCAGGCTGTCCTATTTTCTGTGTCGTTTCAGGGAACGTTGTTTTCGGTAAATGGATTTTTTAAAGGTAAAAACGGAGGAGGAAGCTCTGATGACGGGAGCCAATTTCGGATCTAAGCTCTGACGATGGGAGCCAATTCCGGATCCAAGACGGAAGATTGAAGAAATTCAGAGGATAAGGTTAGGGGGAGAATAAGTTTTTGAGAGGTTTTTTTTTCTCAGATCGGGGGGGGTTTTTTTTTCACATCGGGGGACGGGGGGGGGTTTTTTTCACATCGGGAGGGGGGGGGTTTTTTTTGGATCGAAGAGCTAGCTTCAAGCTCTTTGCAAGGTGACTAGTTCGGTTTCATTGGAGATTTTTGAAGATCAAGGGAATTGGAGAGGAGCTTCATGCTTCGGGTCGGAGAAGAAAAGACGGAGAATTGGATTTTTCTTCTTCATAGAGTTTTGGGAAGATTGAGGCAATCATTGCTGAAGTCAGTGTTGTAATGGTGAATCGGGATTTTTTAATGAAGTGGATTTGATTACTCTTGACTGTTTTGTGAAATCGAGTTACGTCTATGAGTGAAGAATTAAAAGGGTATCTATAGGATTGAGTATGCGGAGTGAATGAAATTTATTGGATTAATCTAACAAGATAGTCAGTGGATACAAGATCGTAAGTACAAAGCGGTATCGGAGATTAGCAGATTGGGTTGTTCGGGGTTCTCTGTAACGTCTAAAGACCTACCGGCAGGGGCAAAAAAGGACTTCAACAAGCAGTCGAAGGACATCCGTATAGATTTACGGTATATTCTTGCAGTCGTTTATATTCCAGCAGTCAAAAACTGATAGACTGCTTGATTATTGGCGAATCTCCATACTACCTTCTACAGCTAGACGCCCGACACATTCTCGAGCAGGAAAGCACGTAATACGACACCGGTAGATGTAAATGATATGCAACTGGATTGATTTGTGCAGAAATAGTAAATGGTCCAAGTCTTTGATAGTCCAACTTATCACAAAGACGAGAGTCTTGATATTGCGATGAAGTAACCATTCGTTATCGTCCATTTGGAATGGTGGTTGTTCCTTTCGATAGACATCCGCATTTACCTTTTATCATTCTTGAGCTTCTTTTAATTGTGCCTTCATTATTACATGTAACTCTGACAACCGATTTGCCATATCTTCTGCCGCAGGATTATCAACTTTTGAGAAATCAAACGTGTCAAGTCATGGATGATAACCATAATTCGCAAAGAAAGGTGTTTGTTGCATAGAAGAATATACAGTATTATTATAAGTAAACTCTGCCAATGGCACAAGAATTATCCAATCATCTTCTTGATAATTGATGGTACATCTTAAGTATTGTTCCAAGACTTAGTTTACGCGCTATGTCTGTCCGTCAGTTTGAGGATGAAAAGCTGAAGATAGTTTTATATTCACTTGTAAAATCTTAAAAAGGATTCTCCAAAATCTTGATACAAACTGAGTTCTCCTATCCGATATAATATCTTTTGGTAATCCATGATAGCGATAGATATTGTCAATAAAAAGCTTAGTTATTTCTTCACCCGTGATGGATTTTGTACATGGCACAAAATGTGCCATGCTAGTGAAGCGATCTACTATCACAAATAGAGAGTCATAAGAACCTGAGTTTAGAAGATTTGTGATGAAGTCCATAGAAACAGAAGACTATGGTTGTTTTGGAATGGATAATGGCTGAAGAAGTCCAAAAGGTCGATGATGAGGAATTTTTGATCTTGAGCAAATATCACATGATTGTACAAAACTTCGATATTTGAGGCCACCAAAATCCCTAGATATCAGCTCCAAAGTCTTATTGTATCCAAAATGTCCTACTGTTGGAAAGTCGTGACGAGCTTGAAGAACACGTAAACGTGCTTCCCCTTCTGGAACATATAGGCATCCTTTGAAATAGAGTAGGTTGTTCTTGAACTCGAATTTAGAGGGATCATGAAATGTAGAAGAATTATTTTTGATGTTGTGAACAAGAAGGTCTGAAGACATACTTAACTAGACTTGCTTGAGAAAAGTTAAATCAATAGTCAATGTTGATTTTATTGCTTGAAGATGAAATTGCTCCGGCTTCAAGAGAACCATTTTTTATTGCTCAAAAGCTGCATTTCCTTCTTTTGGTCCAAGATAAGAATGTCTAAACAAGGCATCAGATAAACCTTGTTGTTTTTCTGGCTCATAAGTGATGATGAACTTGAATCTTGATAAAAATATGCTCCAACAAGCTTGACAATGATTTAATATGCGTGCTGACATGAAATACTTGAGGTTCTTATGATCCGTATATAAGGTGATTGGACTTGAGGTGCCTTCTAGATAATGACGCCATTCTTGAAATGAATCCACAATTGCAAGAAGCTCTTTATTGTAGATTTCATACTTAATCTCGGCTACTGAAAATTTCTTGGAATGGAAAGCTACTGGATGGAGCTTATCATCTGCTCCCATTTGTGACAAAATGGACCCAAGCCAAAGTCTGATGCATCTGTTTTCATAAAAAATGCCTTAAAGAAGTCAACATGATACAAGATTGGTGCAGAAGTAAATTCCTTCTTTAAAGAATCAAACGCTACTTCAGTTTCTTTACTCCGCTAAAATTTGTCTTTATAAGTTAAATACGTAAGTGGAGTTGCAACTTGAAAAAAGTTCTTGATGAAGATTCGATAGTAATTTGTAAAGCCCAAAAAGCATTGCACGTCTCTTATTATTCTTGGAATCTTTTAATCTATGATAGTGTGGATCTTCTAAGGATCCATCATCAGGCCTTTGTTGGAAATGATGTATCCTAAAAAGTCAACTTGAGTAGTGTGGAATACATACTTTTCTAACTTGGCATATAATCCTGCATCTCTTAGTTTTTGTAACACGTGACAAACATAGAGTTCATGTTTTTCTATGTTCTTAGAGTAGATTAGAATGTCGTCTAAATAATAAATGACAAAATCATCTAAAAACTCACAAAAAACATCATTCATAAGATGTTGAAAAGTAGTTGATGCTTTTGTGAGTCCAAAAGGCATGACATTATATTCAAAATGTCCATACCTAGTTTGAAAAGCAGTCTTCCATTCATCTCCTTCTTTGATGCCGACCAAGTTGTATGCTCCTCGTAGATCTATTTTTGTGTAGATCTTTGTTTGATTGAATTAATTAAGAAGTCCTGAAATCAAAGGTAAAGGATACATGTTTTTGATGGTGATCTTGTTAAAGCCCCGATAGTCTATGTACATCCATAGAGATCTATCTTTTTTCTTCACAAATAAGATCCGCACTCCTGCTGGAGATTTTGAATGGCATATGAAGTTTTTACCTAAGTTCTCATCAATATATTCCTTTAGTACAGCTAACTCATTTTGTGATAAGCTATAGATTGGTCCAAATGGCAATTGAGTTCCTTCTTGAAGATCAATTGAACAATCATAAGGTCAATGTTCTCGAAGAATATCTGCATTCTTCTTCTCAAAAACATCTTGGAATTCTTGATATTGACTAGAAATACTACTTGACATCTTTTCACTATCTAAAATGGATGTGGCATATATAGCAAAAGATGACCCCTCTTTGGCTTCATGCATGAAAGCTCTTGCCCCTACTAATAAGGGCTTAGATGCACTAGACTTATATATTTTCTCTTGATTAATAGAATTTCAAAATAAACTACTAGAAAAATTAAGGTTATAGAAAATCCAATCTATCTGAGGATTGTACTTTTCTAACCAAGATAGTCCTAAAATGACTAGATTCAAAGGAAATTGTATCACATTAAATATTACTACACTATTATGATCTTTAATTATTACATCTAAAAGAACAGTCTCATGGGTAACATCACCAGAAGACAATGAACGACCATCTATGACTTCCATATGTACGGGTTTGATTTTCTTGACTAACGATATTTCTTATTTTTTGACAAAGTTTTCATCTATGAAACAAGTTGAGGCTCCTAAATCTAATAATGTAAAGACTTTATGATTTTTGGGTCTTAAACACACATCTATTGTAAAACAAGGTGAGGGATTTTAAGAGAGAATATGACTTTGACTAGATGTTGTACATGGTTCCAACCACATGGTCCCTATTGTAGTTGGAGGAACTCGTTTTGTGACACATTGTCTTCTTTTGCAATCGTACACCTCATTTTGTGATTGTGTTGCTTCCTTGGATAATATTGAGTAGTGTGTTTAGCTTCTCTGTAATATAGACATAAACCCTCTTGACGTCGTCGAGTCTTTTTTTGCTTCGTGAGGGGTTTAAAACGTATTGTATTAATTTGCATTGGCTTTGGTCTTGATATAAAGATTTCCAAAAACTTAGAATGTGTTGCCATGACTTGACTTGTTCCTCTTCAGCCATATCTTTGTTCTTGACGTCTTTCAAATAAACGATTATCACATACAATAGCTTGAGCAATGAATTGTTTTAAAGAATTTATTTTTATCATTGTCAATAACAAATCTTTGACATTATCTTTTAATCCATAGCAAAATTGATTGATAAGGGCTTTATCATTCCAGTCCACATCACAAGCAAGACTTTGGAATTTAGCGGCATATATAGTGGCTGAACGTGATCCTTGTTGTAGTGATATAAGCTTGGTCTTTGCTACCCTTTCTGGATCACTTTTTCTAAATATAGCCGTAAATACTTCCAAGAATGAGTTCAAATTATAGAGTAGTCGTGAATCTTTTTCCATCAAAGGTGCGAACCAAGAGAGAGCACTTCTGGATAGAAGTGCGCCTATAAATCCAACTTGAGTAAATCCATCAAGGTATTGGAAAGGATGCAACCTTAAGTAGAGTTTAACTTGTTGCAAAAACCCTCAAAATCTTGATCTTGTTCCATCAAACTTTTCATGCATTCTAATCTTTGCCTCCCTCGAGCTTGTAGAAGCAAAACTCTCGGAATTTGGTTGTGAGGCTAATCGACTTGTTTCCTTCAACTGCACAACTTCTTGGCGTAGACTTTGAACTTCTTCCATAGTAGTAGGAATAGTGCTTCCATGGTTGGTGTTGGTGATGTATGAAATTTTGATCTTAAGAGTGTTGACAAGCTCATGAAGATTTGCAATAGTTGCAAATCTATTTTTACTTCCATTAAGTGTAGCATCTATGATTTTTTCTTCCATAGACAACTCAAAAGAATTCAAAAGTTAAATTAGAGGACGGTAATCTGCAACCTCTAAAAATAAATTCTACAAAGAGGGGTAATCCACTCTCTTTAAGGAAAAGATCAATGTTAGAAAACAAGATTTTTTGTTTAAAGGTAGGTAGTCCGCAACCTTCAAAACACAATAATAGAAGTGGTGTAATTCATTCACTTCTAGAACAAGACAGAAACAATATGTTATCATTCTTGTCAAACTATCAAGGACATGAACTCCAAAGAAAGATAATCTCAATACACTCTTGTGTCACTCGAAAATACTTAGAAATCACTCAAAGGTGATAATATATTGAACTAGAATGGCTATTGTCAAAGTCTAGAAAATATGACGACTCTTAAAACTAGATTGAAAATAAGAAAGGAGTTGACAAGAGTGAAGAAGGCTTCACTCTTATCTCTATATATACTATCTAACGAGGGATTATGTGGCGATGTTCTATAGGACCTCCAATATATATTGACTTTGTAGGATACTTGCTTTGACTTGTAAGGCAAGTTTTTCTACGTGTAGGCCACATAGTTAGCTTGGTCTTCAAGCTAACAACATGTGTGGCACATGGCCAACTTGTTGACCACGTTTCTAATCCAAAAAGTCAATTAAAGATACCTATGAAGTCAAAGTAGCATCTATGAAGCTTCCATACCAAATACTAAAGAATTAACTTACTTTTATCTACTTTTACTTACTTCTATTTATTTATATATGTAATTACTAGCTTACATGAGTATATCCATGACAGGGGATAATATCATGGACATATATATTTACCTCAATAGTTACTTATATGATTAAGTAGAAGTAGATAAAATAGAATAATTTCATAAAGTCTTCTAGAGAAGCTTCCTAAAAGCTTCATAGACACGGTTTTGACTTTAGATGTGTTCGTAGGTTAGAAACTTGGCCAAAAAGCTAACCATGTAATGGTAGCTTGTGGAACAAATTACCTCTGTGTAGTAGCTTGTGGAACAAGCCAACTATGTGATGCATACATAGATAACTTGCCTTACAAGATAAAACATGTGGCTAGCAAAGTCAACACATGTTGGAGGTCCTATATGACATTGTCACGTGGCTCTTAGTTAGAAAGTATATATGGAGGCAAGAATGAAGCCTTCTTCACTCTTGTCAATGCCTTTCTAATCTTAGTCTTGTTTCAAGACTTTCTAATCTTTTTGTTTTTGGCAATAGCCATTCTAGTTAATATTACATCACCTTTTGAGTGACTTTCTAGTTCTCTTCAATGATAGAAGAGTGTATTGAGGATTTCCTTTCTTCAAGATTCATATCCTTGATAATTATCTATTATATTGATGATATCTTAATTTATTCTAAGATTCCTAAAGAATATAAAAAAAACATATAAAATTAGTCTTACAAAAAATAGGAGATGTAAGATTATATGCAAATTTGAAAAAATATATATTCTATTAATCAAAAGTAGAATTTTTTGAATGTATTATATCCAATAAAGGTATGTTGATGGACCCAAAGAAAATTCTAGGTATAACAAAGCAGGCAACTCCAAAGACAATATAAGATGTATAATGTTTCCTAAGATTTGTTAATTTCTATTAGATATTTATTAAAAATTACTTCTAAGTTGTTGCTCCTTTCACTTGATTGATATTCAAAGACAAATTTGAATCAAAACCTCAAGCCTAAAAGATTTTTTAAGATTTAAAGGTAGATTTTATTACAACTCCAATCTTACTACATCCATATTTCACAAAGACCTTCTATTTAGAAACTGATACTTTGAACTTTACATTAAGAACTGTATTATTATAGATGAAAAAGGATGAAAAGTTCTATCCAATTACATTCTATTTTAGAAAGTTTTAGTTATAGAGATCAATTATGAAATCCACAATAAAGAACTTCTCATGATTGTAGAGTATTTTCGTGAATGGCATCTCTTATTGGAAGGTACTATACATCATATGATTGTATATACAAATCACAAAAATTTGGAATATTTCATGTCAATTTGGATTTTGAATTGCTGCTAAGCACATTAGAATATGTCATTATCTTATTTTGATTTTGTGATTAAATATCAAATAAAGAAGCTATAAAGACTATCAGATGCTTTATTAAAGAGATCATATCTTGCTCCAAAGGTTGGAGAAGTAGTATTTAATTAGCAATATAACTTCGTCTTGAAGCCAAAACAATTTTGTCTTTAAGCTACTTTTATAGTTTCATCCATTGATTCAAGTTTTCTTGAACAAATTTGTACAATGTTAGTCCATAATTCATTAGTTTTTAATATGAAGCAATGTCTTAATAACAAGTTCAAGTTTATAAAAGATCTTTTGTATTTTGAAGATTGTTTATATATTCTAGAAAGACCAATATGACTTTGTGTTCTATAATCTTGTCATGATTTTCCAACTATATGATATTTTGGATATAACAAAATATTAGAACTTATTTCTTGAGATTTTTGGTGATTTCAAATATAAAAGACTATAAAGGATATTTTCTTCTTGTGTAACATTTGTTCAAGATTCAAGAATTCTTGACAATATTTTTATTGGATTATACAAATCTTGCCAATATTGAAGCATCCATAGTTTTTAGTATCAATAGATTTTATCACTTATCTAATATCATCAGCTACATTTGATGCTATCTACATTGTTGTGGATTGACTTACAAAGATAGTATATTTTATCTAGTGCAAAAGATAATTTTTGGAAAAAAAAACAACAATGCTCTTTTTTCATAATATATATTGATATCATGGCCTACTTAATGACATTATTTATAACTAAGAAAATTAATTTATATCAAAGTTTTGGAAATTATTTTTTAAGATATTGAAGGTGGATATCAAAAAAAAAATTATCTTCTACCTTTAAATTGATTGTAAAAAAAAACAAGTCAATCAAGTTTTATAGGAATATTTGCAATGTATCATGAATTATTAATAAGATAATTAGAACTTATATTTATCTTTAGCAAAGTTTATTTATAATAATATTCTTCATGCTTTGACTCAGCAAATACCATTTCACTCCAATTATGGTTATCATGCGAAGCTTCATTTGTTAGGTACATCAAAAGATGAAAATCCAACAATAGAAGATCTTGCAAAACAATTGTCATAGCTCTAAACAACTTTGAAGCTTCATTTATAAGCAAATCAAGATTCTTACAAAGTATCTTTAGATAAATTTAGAAATAAATCTCTTACTTTTTAAGTTAGAAATAAAGTATAGCTTTTCTGATGAAATATCAAAACCTATTGGCCTTGTGATAAGTTGAACTATCAAAGACTGTGGCCATTTTGTATTCAAAAGCAAATCAATTCAGTGGCTTATTGGTTGAAACTATCCATATTCATGAAGATACATTGAGTCTTTTTTGTTTCTTTCTTAGGAGCTTATTCAAAATTAATTATTTCAGAAAAAAATGCAACCATCATTGCTTTGTATTGAAAAAGATAATCATGTGGAATATGAGGTAGAAAAGATAAGTAAAAATATTTTATTCATTTGTGTAGCTATGATATCAATGAGCATATGTGAGAACTAATAGAAAATCTAATTATTGCAATATAATAAAGATACAAGAGTTTCATTGATACTATCCTCAAAAACCTAAATCTATTTCAAGATGATTTTTTTATAAAGTTATTGTTAGGATATTGTATATAATAAAGAGAGCACATATGAAATTGATTCTCCTTATAAAACTCAAAGTTAGAAAGAGAAGTAATATTACAAACATCCAACAAGAAGACCTTATGAATATTTTTTAAATATTTGATCAAATTCTTGATAGTTCCAAAAGATTTTTAAAATATTTTTATATGAAGATCTAGAAGATTTTCAAATTTTTTTAATGAAATATTTTAAATAAATTTCTAAATATTTTAAAAGATTCTAAAATGTTCTTTGAATATTCTAGTAGATTTTTAAAAGTTTGAAGATGATTAAGGAAGTTATTTGAGAAGCTTCCTAAGGTTGCTTCATCTTCAAGCAATATGGAAACTTCTCAAGAAGCTTCCTAATACCTAATATATATTGGAATCAAAGATGAGAAGATCCTTAGTCTCAACAATACATCTCTTGAAGATCTTATTCATTAAGCTAAATAAAATTGCTCAAATTGGTCAATTATTTTGTAACTTATAATATAATCTAAATTATTTTTTATTTTTTTATAATTCTCAAAATCTAGATCAAAATTTTGATTTTATTGTCAATTACAATAGTTGACTATTTTAAATTGTAAATAAAAACTTATATGATAATACTTCAATGTCTTTGTATTTTAGTAGAAACTATATCTTTTAAAAAACTTAAGATATGTAATCAAACTTAGATGAAATACAAATAGATGTTTGATAGTTTATATATATATATATATATATAATTTTAAAAAATTATTCTTATATTATAGAGAATTGAAACAAATTCTTTGATTTTTTCTAAAAAATAAAGATAATCACAAAGCAAAGAATTTAGTATTTTTTTAAATAAAATAAAAAATTAATCAAAAATAAAAAAATTTGTTTACCTACAATATAGACTATGCAACTAAGTTTTTATACATTATTGTCTTATAAGGGTCTTTTATCATTTTTTGAATAATTTTTTTCTTTTTAGTTTAAGATTGTTTGAGATTAAGATTTTTTTTTTATTAAATTTATTCCATGCCTGTAATAATATTACTAAGTATTGTAAGTCACTTTTAAAAGTATATTACTATATATATGTCATATCTCACCTTTTATCCAAAGAACAACATGTCTTTTTAAGATTTATATTTTTATTTATATATTGTAATGGTTGATACAATCTAAGCTCTTTACTTGCCAATTTTACAAATGACAACACTTAAGAAAAAAAATTCCAGCTATATTCTTTTTGATGGAACAAAAACAATTAAGCATTAATCTTTAAAAAAAAAAAAAAAAAAAAAAAAAACTTGTTTATACCATCTTATTGATAATGGCTGGTCTTTAATTTTTTAAATGTTACTCATAATAAAATTAAAAATTAACATATTTTCAAGAATCTACTAATATCATATACATGCCAGTAGGTTAATTGCTATTGATATTATAGTAAAGTTAGCACATTTTATTACCAACTTTAAATAAAAGTTATTTATTAAAAACATCCAAATTTCTTTTTGTTCTTTTTGAAACTTCTTTAGCTATATCTTTATTATAATTAGAAGTTCTACTATTCTACCTAACAAGTTTTTTATAAATTAGGTTTCAACTTTTTAAAGTTAAAAATATCAAATTTTTAGTAATAACAATAATTTTTTTAAATCTTTGGAATTTTTGAAGTAGGTCGGGGGTTGACTAAAATGATGTTGAGCTGTGAGCAATAAATAAAATTCACTATACTTGGAATAGGCATGCATGAAATATCAATAGGTGGCAGATTTTGATTGGTTGGGGTGAAATAATAGTATAATTAGGTGTCATACTTCTTGATTTTGTAAAAATTGAATTTTTGGTTTTGTAACCCACCATTGATTGGAATTAGATTGGCCTACATGTTGAAAATGGATTAAAGAGAATCTTCAGCTAAACATTTGTATAAATTCTATTTTTGGGCCAAATCGTGTGAAAACACTTGGAATCCTCCTCATTTCTATTTCTCTACATGAGGGTATTTTATATCTATTTTTACACTCATTGCAAATATTCTAAAATGCTTAAGTTATCAGAAATGGATCATCTGCCTTAATTATACAAATAACAGAAGAAAAGAAAAAGAAAAAGAAAACTATAGCAGAGTCAGGACATGTCCTGAAGAGAAAATTTGTACACCACAGTAAATTTCGATTTTTTAAATTTAATTTAATTTTTAAAATAATGATTATATATTAATGTTTTTCTGCTGCCCTCAACGCGGTGATAGGCCGCCAAAACTCTTATTTGTATTGAAATTGTAAAAATGATGTGAAAATGTTGTAAGCCGGCACCACCATGGCCCTCTCTCCTCACGACTGATTGGCCGGCGGATCTACCAGATCGATCTACCGGGAGGGAGAAATTCCGATTGCGAGAGAGAGAGATTGCACTGCATTGACTTGACTGACTGTCGGAGGAGGAGCAAATTTCTGTTGGCCTTGATGCTCCAAACCTGCTTTTTGCTGCTCTCGCGATGCACTTGCCGCTCATCGCTCTCCGACGGGTACGTTTCGATTTCTCACAAAGCTTTGGGGGTTAGAGATATTCCGCCATGTTAGACCTATCATCAGAGTGCATCGCTGAGGGAGGGAGGGCATCGTCGGCTAGTCACACTGAGAGAGAGAGAGAGAGAGAGAGAGAGAGAGAGAGTTCATGCTCCTGTTTTGAAGGTCGGAGGAGAAGGTGGTTTTGTCGTGCATTGGTGGTAGATCTCATTTTCGAGGCGGATTAGGTCGCTAAATTTCGTGCTCTGCTTCAGCGATCTAGTGTGTCGTGTTTCTCTAGATAACTCCTCGATCGCCTTGCTTTTTTTGTTTTTGTTTTTGGTTTTTTTTTTTCTTGGTTTGTTTTTTGGTTTCGTAATCCGAAAATCAGCTTGTTTGGTAGAGGAGGTGAGGTGATAGCAAGGTTCGGCGCTTTGAATTTCACCGACTTCTTTGTTATCTTGGATTGATCCTCATTCCATGTGAATTTCAGGCGTAGTCGGATTGAATTTGTCATTTGGTTTGACAAATTTCAAGTTGCATCTCTATAACCGCTTATTGGTATGAAAATCTATCAAACAAAATAAATTTAGATGTGTAGTCATGCTTCTGTGTGAGACGCGTTCGCATAGGTGATCTCTTATTCATTTTTGTTCTGCCACAACTCTCTTATCAGTATGTCAACAATTGTCGTTCGAATCATCCTTGTCTCTTCTTACCATTCTGGACTCATTTGTTTATAGTGCAATATTAGTGTCATTGGTACTTCACAATGTCAATGTCCTCAGATAGCACAGCTCTGGATTTACTAAGATTATGTGTAACCTAATGCAGATTGAAGGGAGGAAATCGGACGGTTTTGGATTGTAGTTGTAGTGTTAGATGTTACTTGAACGTGCTGCACTGAGCTTTTGCGGAGGTATGTGGTTTTGCAGTCGAGCTGCTACTATTAAATCAGTGAAAGGTTGTTGGTGTCAAGTCTCGCGAACACATGTTCGATGATACTGCCGCTGCAGGAAAACATAGTTTATATGTATTAAAGTAATCGCCGAAATGTTGATGCGTTTCTTAGCTTGAACTTACTTTGCTTCTTCAAAACAACTTGTCCGTTGATTTACTATGCAATTCTACCGATCAAGTTAATTCATCGTTCTATGCCCTGAAAATTTTCAAGTAGTCAGTTGTTCTCGTCAGTACTATATAAGGGAATTTTTTTTGAACAGTAACTTCATCAATTTGTAGTGAATTCTCCGAGCTGAAAAGATTCAAATGTGTGTAGTCGATTTTGATCGAGTTGAGAATCGTGCTTACGGTCAGAGATGCTTGCTTGTTGATTAATGGGTGTGCATAATTTTGTGATTCATAGATTTCTTGCTCTGAAGCTGATAATCAGTCAGAGCGGATTGGAACAATATAGACCGCACCTTCAAAGCACCTGCTTGAATTGTACTTGTAGTGTGCAGTCAGTTGTGTTTAATACTTTCCAAACTCCGTGTAGTTTGTTTCCTAAACTTGCACCTGCGGTCAGACTGTCTATCTGTTTCCCAGCTGTGATATCTCATCCATTAGTTTGAATTCGTCTTTAATTGCTTCGAAGCTACACGTGCTCATACGTGGAAAGCGTGTCAATTCATGAAGAGGCGCAGGATTAGACAAATAGAGGTAGTATGTTTTCAACGCTTCCAGAATCGTTTAAATTTTTTTAATTCAGTAATACAGCTTCAAGTACTAGAGTTTCCATGAAACTATTTTGGTCGGTGCAAAAGCTTCCCGTTGCGCTTCCGAACATATTGGATCACGGGCAAAGCGGCGGTTCTCATACCGAACAAATCTGCCCCTGTTGATCAAATTCTTGTTGCTGTAATCTGGATACCTGTATATCGTAGGTAATGTATTCCTTGTTGGTTCTTTTGTTTACTAATTATTGTACAGAACAGTAACCCTGGTTTCACAGTATGTAAGTATTGATGATGTTGTGGACTGACTCAGGACATTGACTTTTGAGCTGGTGTTACAATGAAGTATGCTCGGACCAGACAGCATGCAGCCGCCACAGCAATTCAAGCAGCCTATCGTGGCTATGCTGTGCGTCGCACTAAACCTCTAAAGCATCTACGAATTATTAAGAGTGTGCGGACTGAACTCCAGAGACTTGAGTACCAGCTTGCATCTGACCCTCGACTGCTCGAATCGCTGCGTAAAGACCCCGCAGAGAGACTGAAATGGAGCGAGGGAGCCATGGCTCTCCTGTTGCAGCTGGACTCCATGCAAGGAGTGCACCCCGTGGTTCGTGACAACCGAAAGACTCTGACTAAAGAAGTTATTTCGTACCAAGAGTATCTTGACTCTACGGGTAAAGCAGGTTTCGGTGCTAGAGATCAAGCAAAACATGGTGCTGCACCTCCGGTACCACCTGCTAAACCGCACATGCCGTATATCCACAATGCTGGTCAGGCACCGCCACAGAGTGTACCTGTTTATGGTCAACAGTCATATCCTACAGCAAATCCACCTTCTTATTCTCCAACGAATGTATCATATAGTCAGTGGCCACAGGGATATAATCCTCAGAGTCATGTACCATATGTTTCAACGGGTTCAGGCCGCACGCAACCAGTCGGTTCAGTACCTCCTAAGACCGCATATCCCGGTCCCATACCTCCTCCAACTCAGTACTCTGGGCAATCAGAGAATTTTTACCCTACTGCAGGTGAGATTTGCGAGGTCCATAATTCAGGTGCATTGTTCCGTGATTGCTGGGATTCGCTTCTCTCTTTTACAAGTGCTTGTTTAGTGGCACTATTGTTTTGATTATTCTTCTTAGCTCAATCCTATCTCAGTATGTTGTTGTGTTGATTGCGGATAAACCAGGCAATTCCCGCTATGAGTATGATGCGCGGTTCCCCCCAGGTACAGAACCCGATGTAATAGATTTGTTCAGAAGAGCGGATGTTGACGGAAGTGGAGCTATTGATACTTTGGAGCTGCAAAGGATTCTGTCGTTAAAGTTCTTCAATTTTAGTCGCAAAACTGTGCGCCTCATGCTTCATCTTTTTGCAGATGACACTACTTCAAGTTCCAAGTAAGAATTAGTTGCCCTTTCCTGCAAATTTTCTGCATATTTTCTACTTCAACAAGCACATCCATACTCAGTTGAGTCTTCAGTGACAATCTGGACCACATTTTTTACCTTTTTAAGTACCTTTAATTACTACTGCCTTTGTGTCGTGTTTTTTAGACTTGGACCAGAAGCATTTGCGAAGCTGTGGAAAGAACTAAGAAAATGGCAGCGAGTCTTTAAAACCTTTGATCACGACAACAGTGGTAGTATTGATCTGCCTGAGCTAAGGGAAGCTATGCTAAGCCTGGGCATCGGGGTCACTCCACAGGTGCTACAGCTTCTTGTTTTTAACTATGATCGCAGTGGCATGAACTCCAGCATAGCATTTGGCGACTTTATTGAGTGTGGGTTGATCGTAAAAGGCTTGACAGAAAAATTCATTTTACACGATCCCCAATACACAGGAGCTGCTAGAATTGACTATCAGGCATTTATGATGATGGTCTTACCTTTCATCGTATCCTGACTTTGCAACTTTGCGCACATTAGTGGAGTTTTGATGCCGTGAATGCCTTTCAGAATGAGATTGAGAACCTGAACTAGTAATTGGTCACAGGCTATTCTGTATCAATACCGGGCTCCCCAAGTGGCTCAGCCAATTATTTTACCTATGCACCCATCTGTACACTGTAGGAGCAATGGATTTGTGACAGTTTATCGTCAAATGACGTTGATGCCACATCTTTTCATATGGTGGGATTGTTCTGGTGATGCTGATGAATTCATGAAGCTTCTCTACCTGCCCCCACTTACACCACGAGGCTGATTGTATGAAAATTTACTCGACTTTTGATTGTGAATGCTGAACTGGGAGTGTCCTATTGCAATCGCGGATATACCAATTTGTTTACTGTATATTAGTATCGTTATTCGATGTTATAAATTGACTCAAAGTTTCTTAAAAATCGACTCTCTGAAATAGTTCAAATACAATGCACACTTGCTCAAGAAAACATGCTGCAAAGCATCAGTTGCTAGGAGATAGAAGGACCTGGCATCCCTGTTACACAGCCGGTAGTTTTGGGCTCTATTATGGTGTAACTGTGACTGAATCCTCTAGCCACTTATAATTAACACTTGGAAACTATAGCAAGACAGCATGAAATCTGGTTCCAGAATCCTAAGTATATGGAACTTGAAACATGTGTTGTTCACTCTCGTATTTATGTACGGGGGCTTGCAGAGCATGATGACAGAAGCAACGTTGGTTGGAAACTTTAGCTTCACAAGCTGAATGAAACACAAATAGCAGGAACGAAACCATCGCGAGAAGACAAGAGAGCTTGATGTGCTGACGATTGCAGCAAAGAATGAAGCCTTAGCTTGAAGGTGCCGAACAGGATCGTTGAGAAGACTAGGTTCTCGATCAGTTTAGGGGATGCGACGCAGCCACCTGTTGGCGCCACTGGAGCTGATGACCGTCAGCCCCGCTGTGGTCATGTACACGAGCAAAACCATTCAAAGATTTGTTAAGAAGCTTGGCCTAGTGACGCAAAAGGAAGTTCGAGACTACTTGCCGCATGACTACTTGTCAATGTCCTTCATGAGCACTTGCAGCTCATCAACGCGCTGTCCTCGAAATCACTCGTTTCAACCTCGCTTCTATTTGTCTTAGGTTCAAGGGAATTGTGCAGTCGCGAAAGACACAGTGTGACTGTGTAACGCAACAGCACCTTGGCGAATTCACGATGCTATGACCTTGCTATGTTGGTCAAATTCTGAGCGGCATTCGAGCTGAAAAAAGCAACATCGCTCAATCTCGAAACACTGATCTCTCCCTCCCCCTGAACAGCGCCGCATGTCGAGTGCCCATACCGACTCAAATTTGCACCGTGCTCAGAATTGCATCCAGCGTTGAAAGCATGTCACGATTGCTTACGGACTGTGTCGGCATGCATGATCTTCATTGACGTGTCGGCCGAAACGTCGGATTATTTTCTTCTGAATCCAATACTCTCTGTGCATGGCTTTCAACCGCCAAATAGGGGTTATCAATTGTAACGAAAAGCCTGGCGGATCAAATCCAATTCGTATTTATTTAAGTAACCCTATTTCTGGTTTCATATAGTTAATGTTTAAAGCCTCCATTGCTATACCAATAGCATTCTCAAAAGAATCAATTGCTCATTAATTAAATTGCAAGTTAATTGGAAGCTTACACTAACTCAAAAACACACTTGCTTTAATTAGAATTTTTTGGCTAAAGAAAAGTTAGTTTGTCAAGTCTCCCATTGTTTTAGTTTAGTATTGATGACAGTTGGATTATTTTTAATAATATTGTATGGTTTTACAACATTGATTGTTGGAACACAATAGAAAACCTATTGTAATATTAGTCATGGTCGTTCTTGTTCACTTTTTCTTTTTTTTTAATACAATATTACATAGGATTTCTTTCAAATATTTTCCAACAACAGTTACATGATTCACAACATTCTTTATCACACATGGTTTTCAACAATTGTCTATTTTGAAAAATCAATTTTCTTTTAGTTGGTGTCTTTTTTAGTTCTTAGAAATTTAAACAAATATATATATATATATATAGATATATATTCTCCAATATTATTATTATTATTATTATTATTATATATAATACAGCTTAAAAACAACTTTGCTTGAATGATATTACTTTCAAATAACTAATAGAATTGTACCACTAGGATGATCTTATCTAATTATCAATACATTTTAATTACAAAGGTTATTATTAGAAAATTTTATAAATGCTATTTTAAAAAAAATACTGACTTTACATAAATATTGAAGATAAAAAAATTAAAAAAAACTAAGAAATAGACAATTAGAGTCTAATTATTAAACTTGTGATATACTTTTTGAAACTGCTTCTAGCTTTCAATAAATCACACATAGTTAGAGTCATTTATCATGTGTTTAAAACGCCAGTAGTAGTAATTTTATAATATGTACAAAATTAAATTACAATATTTTAAAAATCAGTGATTGTGGGGTGGTTATTTGTTTTTTACATATTAGTGCATGATTCTTTTATTTTGTTATGCAAAGTCTTAAAAAAATTCCAAATTATACTTACTACTATTTAATGTAACGCCTAAAAAATATTGTGAATATATTTTGAGCAAATTTGAACAAACTTGGTTTACATAATTTAAATTGAAATAAACAAATTTTGTAACACGTCTTGTTTAATTTTTCAACTTAATTGTACTTATTAATGTATTAAAAAATCGTAACCATTTCTAGATATAAAATTGTTGTGTTTGTAAAATACTGTGGCACATGCATTATTTATTGCTGAATACATATTCCACTCAACACAAGTAGAAAATGAGTGTTTGTCAAAATATTGAAGGCTAAAAATATATCAACAAATAAGAATGATCTGTATATTCATAAGTTGGTTAAACAATGTGTAATATATATATATATATATATATATATATATATATAATCAATATTTTTGTCAAGGGATTGATCAATTGGAGCCATCCAATCAAACCATTAAGTTGTGCTTTGGGCTTAGGTGGTAATTGTAAAATGAAAGTTTGACAAACTTTACACAATTCATCTCCTACAAACAATCCCTCCACACTTTTTAACTTCCACAACATGTAGATGATTCTAAGAAATAGAGGTTCCTTGTTATGGTTTATTTACAAAGTTTAAAATAATTTGAAACAAATATAGTTAATCAATTATTTTTTATATTTTTGAAAGTATTAGATGTAATTTTTAAAAATTGTACAATTCATTTATTCAGTATTCTATCTTAAGAACCTTTACAATGATGCACTGTCATTTTTTTGCATGCTTCAATTCTTGAGGCATCGAAGTGGGTTTTGGTGCCGCCCACATATCATGTGAACATGTGCCTTTTTGTTGTAAAGAGTGAAACAATTTTATTCATTTCTAAATATAGCTATCAAATGGACAAAATTAGATGGGGCAAACAAGTAATATGCTTATTTATTTGTTTATCTAGCTTCAGTGAAAGAATATTCTTTATAATTAAACAACATATTATTTTTATTTTTATTATTGAATAAATGGTAAAGTAAATAGAATATGGCCATTATGTAGAGTTTGAGGATGCATGATGCAAGAATTATCCAAAGGGACCATCGGAAATTCAAAAGAAAGAAAAAGAAAGACGGAGAAGAAGAGAAAAAGAAGGGTGTCTTTAATAGAGACAAGCCAAGTCCAGAAAGAAATAGATTTGTGCAAAGAAAGAACAGCTGATGCGTTCACACTACAACATGCCCATCAAGTCTACACGGCCGTGGGTACTAGTTTACATACCGTGGAAACAACGCAGCCCGTGGCAGGGTGGGGACGCTCGTATTCATTCGAGCGAGTGTTCCCCCAACGTTCCCAGGGACGGGGTTTGTATGGCCACGTTGGAGTGAGGAGCCTTTTCTCTACATCTTTCTCACCGCAGCGCTTCCACCAGTTTCCAACGTCGTCGTTGCTTTGTGGTGCTTCTCGCTGCCCCTGCTGCCTCTTTCTTCTTCTTCTTCTTCTTCTTCTTCTCCTCTCTTGAGTGTTAGAGGTAGTACGTTTTTGCTCTTTTTCTGTTTTCGTTGTCTTCGAGGGGTTTTCTGAGTCTATCGAGTGTCTAATTCATCTGCCGGTGCAACGAGAGGGACGTCTTCCACGGCGAGTTTAGACTTTTTTATTTTTTTATTTTTTTTCAAGGAATCTAGTGTTGCTGGGAGTGGCAGTGATGGATTAGGGTTTTTGGTCTCTTGCGTAGTGTTTTATGCTATCCTGCAGCTGTGCTGAATGCTGAGGAACGAGTCGAGGATCTTATAGTGCGGCTTCATAGCACTTGGTGGATATCTGGCGTGGATCTATCTCTGGGGTTTTATTGGTTTGAGTACACCTCGTTTACCTTGTGATAGTCCGTGAAGGAAGTGGCCTCGTTGCGTTATTCTGAGAACGCCTAATAACAGGTCGTAGATAAGTGGGAATCTGAAGTTCCAGTTCCAAAATTTCCTGCAGCTATTACTCACTTGTAGGGTTTGAGCCTACTAATTACCACGATATCCCTTGATGCTATCGCGTAGTCGAGAGAGAACACTTTTACAAGAATTTGAGTTCTACAGGTGAGTTTTATTGTTTCCTTAGGATGGTGTTCGTTCCAGGTTATTTGTCCCTCCATTGCTCTCCTGAAAGATTTTTCAGCTTTCGTAGTTTTGCTCCATCTCCAGTGACTGCCTCTTCACCTGCACACATCTTTCCCCCCTTTTGGTCTTGCAGCGGAGGGGTTGTAAGTGGATATGTCCATTCATATTTCGTTAGGGCTTATTAGTGTTGTAGTTATTTGTTAGTGCATGAATATCAATTTGTGAGGTTAGTTGGTTTAGGGTGAAGTGAGGGAGGGCGGTATTAGTGAGTGAGTATGTTGTAGGCTTGTTCACCGGATCTAACGTTTGTTTCCTATTGTAGGGCGGGCAAGTTCATCACCTGCTGGAACAAGTCATTTACGACAGTGTACGCGTGGAGTTGCGGTCTCGATTTAGGTGTAAGCGTGGGGACGGCTGTGCGGTTGCCGGCGGGTGATTGAATTTGTGCTGACTTCGTCGCTGCTATTCTATGCTTCCACAACCATATCTTTGTTAGATGTGACTGCAGAATTGACCAACTTTTAGTTGTGAAGCGGAGTTCGGGAGTTACGTGAAAATGGATAGAGGAAATGCAGCAGCAGCAGCAGCCGATGCATTTTTGGCGGGGCTTGAGAAACAAGCAGCTGCCGAACAGTTGAAACAACAAGAAATGAACACTTTCGCATCCAATGAATACGTTTCTGGGGATTACGGCTCTCACAACGGGCATGACATGGGCTATGGCACCTACGGTCAGGGTGCAGCTCCAGCCCCATGGTTACAGCAACAGTCATATGGTCAACCAGGAGCATATGAACAACATCACTCAAATCAGGCGCAAGAGTACTTCCATCATGGTTCTGCCGAAGTCAGTGGTGGTAAAGCCGGGGAAGGGAACATTGCTGCTTATGATGGCTACAGTGACATGATTGGGCGTGTAGGTCCGAGCTACGGTCAGAGTAACGGGGCTGATGAAGGCGGTACAGGAATTAGCAGAAGTGAGGAGCATAAACACTGTAATCACGGAGCAGTTCCTGGGGAGCACGGTGGTGCTGACGAAGCACAAAAAGAAGGTGGGCGAGGGCTTCAAGGAGAGGGAGCTGTTAGCGATGCGAAAGACGATCAAAATGCTGTCTCAGGTGGAGATACGAGTTCTGGTAAGAAAAGGAGGAGTCGTTGGGGCCCTCAAGAAGGTGATGGTGAAGCGAATGATAATGAAGGGTCAGGGGGCAAGAAGCGGAAGTCCCGATGGGCTGCAGAAGAACCGAAACTTCCATTGCTTGGTCAAATTCAGCTGCCTGATTTTGTGAAAGAGCTTACTGGTGGAGTTGACCTGGATCCAGAATTGCAAGCACTCAATATTAAACTCCTTGATATCAACCGGAAGTTGCAAACTGGTATGGTGCTTGATCCCGTTGGTGATGGAAATCGCTCGCCTTCTCCTGAGCCTATCTATGACAACATGGGCATAAGGATTAACACGCGTGAATATAGAGCCAGAGAAAAGCTGACTCGTGAGAGACAAGAAGTGATTGCCATGCTGATTAAAAAGAACCCTGCCTTTAAGCCTCCGGCTGATTACAAACCGTTGAAGCATTACAAAAAGCTCTACATACCAGTGAAAGAGTATCCAGGGTACAATTTCATCGGCTTAGTCATTGGTCCTCGTGGCAACACTCAGAAGCGGATGGAAAAAGAGACAGGAGCAAAGATTGTTATAAGGGGAAAGGGGTCAGTTAAGGAGGGACGGTCAGCTCAAAAGAGGGACTTAAAGCCCGATCCTTCTGAAAATGAGGATCTACATGTTTTGGTGGAGGCCGACACAGAGGATGCTTTGGAGAAGGCCGCAGGCATGGTTGAAAAGTTATTGGTGCCGGTCGAAGAAGGGAGAAATGAACACAAACGAGCACAGCTACGGGAGCTAGCAGCTCTAAATGGAACTATACGGGACGATGAGTATTGCCGCCTCTGTGGTGAGCCTGGGCACAGGCAGTACGCTTGCCCTGCTCGGCACTCTACTTTCAAAAGTGATGTTTCGTGCCGCATTTGTGGAGACGGTGGCCATCCAACTATCGATTGTCCTTTGAAAGGTTCTGCGCAGGGTAATAAGATGGATGATGAATACAAGAACTTCCTTGCTGAACTTGGTGGTGGTGGTCCTGATGGAAGCGCCTCACCTGCTGGAACTGGGGGTAGTGGTGGGGAGGTTGGCTCCACTCGTCAATCAGGTCCCACGTTGGCATTGACTGGCCCTCAAGGAAGTCCTAGCCTTTCATGGACCGGAGGAACCACAGGTGTTACTAGTGTACCTGGTGCTATGATGACTCAAGGAGGGCGTATTGGTCCAGGCGGACCAGGTCTTGGTGCACCAGGAGCTTCTCCTGCTGGAGGCTTCAATGGAGGGAATGGAATGGGTCCTTCTAGTTTTGGGGGACCGCCAGGCCTTGGAAGTACTTATCCAGGAGTTTCGAAAGGTGGGAGTGGAAAATTTAACAAGGACGATGATGCTAATCTTTATGTGGGATACTTGCCCAGCACAGTTGACGATGAAGGATTGGCGCGCCTGTTTGCACCTTTTGGTGCTGTGGAACACGCAAAGGTCATTAGGGACCGTCTCACTGGTGTCACTAAGGGCTATGGGTTTGTGAAATTTTCTGATCCGTCTTCTGCAACTGCTGCGGTGACTCACAGGAACGGCTACCGGTTGGAAGGTAGGGTTCTCGCTGTGAGAGTGGCAGGACCTGCGCCACCTCCCAGAGGTCTTGGTGGAGGAAGTGGAGGGCCTCCTCAAGGTGGTGATCCCATGGGAGGAGGTGGATACCCACCACCTATGCAAAGTGGTGGGCCTCCTCGAGGACCTCCAGGTAGTGGTCATATGGCCCCACCTCCATGGGCTACTTCACCAGGTCCTATGCCTCAATACAATTCATATGGTCCTCCTCCACCTGGTTCTAATTCGTACGGTCCTCCGATCAATCAAGGTTACGGTCCTCCTCCCCAAGGGCAAGGTCATCACGGACCTCCTTCCAGTCACTATGGAGGGCCATATAACAGTTACGCTGGTGGACCACCTCCTCAAGGTGGACCTCAGGGGCAGCAAGGTGGTATGGATGTAGGAGTGCATGGAATGCCACCTCATGGGCCTGGGATGGGCAGTATGCCACCAGGTGGGCAAGGGAGGATTGGCCCAAGACCAGTGAGCACAGGACCCATAGGTGGAGGAATGCCAGGAGGTTACGGTGCTACTACTCAATACCATGGTTATTACGCTCCTCCTCCACCAAATACGGCTCCGCCTGTTCCTCCACCTCCTGTGTCATCTAGTGGAGCTGCACCAGCCCCCAGTTGGGGTGGGAATGTGGGTGTACCTCCGGTTTCAAGCGGACAGAGCAATGCAGTTGAATCAGAGTATGAAAGGTTTATGTCGGAGATGGGCCGCTGATCCTATGATTTGATCTAACAATGTGGTTACTCCTCGTTGATGTGAACAACTTGGGGTATTAACATGTCTCTCATGTATCATTGTGAGCCTACAAGAGAATTGGACACTAGGTTGAAGGTTGGGTTGGGGTTAACGTGAACTTTGTCAAGCTAGTGGTCTTTGCTGCACTTAGCACCTGTCAAATGCACAGGATGGTTCGTGAAGTGCTCTGTGTGTCGGAGCGTCGTTCCTCCATTCGACCTTATGTGGAGAACTATGGAACCAATCTACTACGTTGGAGGCTGTGTAGAGTTGCATCAAAAACGTGGTCTTTATCAGAGTGACCAACAAGAGGAGATGGGCTTTATAGTGTTGCCTGGGACTGTATCACAACTTCCCTATCAGGTTGTGGGACTTGACTGGACGACCTCAGACTGGTAGAAACGCAATTGCCTCAACTTCTGGAAGATTGCTTTAAAACAGGTGCACGGATTTGTGCTGCAAACGGAACCTTCCGGAACCTTTTTATGACAGGAAGATATAGAAGACTTGCTGCAGAGATGTTCTAACTCGGTACATTGGCGTGGATCCTAACGTGGTGGTTCTGTGGAATATTGATGCTGAATGTGGGCAGATCTTTATTGGAATGTCTGTTCCTGCTAATTTTTACATTACACCTGCCTTGTTATTTGAAGTGCATAACGATGTAGGTTGCGGCAATTTGTTATATGTAGTGTTGAGAATGTTTATGGCAGCTGTGCTGACGGAATTTCTATCGCAGGGCTGACGTTTAGTGTTGATAGGAGCTCAGAGTGACTCAAGCTATAGCACTAGGTTGTCCTGTTGACAATAAGTTCATACCGATGTTATTTCAGAAGTTACATGTTTTTCACATGTTTATCGTGTGATACTAACTTTCATGCTTAACGTGGTGCTGGCATCCTCTTTGTGAATATCAAGCTGGGTTAAGTTAAGATTGTTTCATGCTGAATGACGTAACAACTGCGGAACTTATATTATTAGTTTGATGGAACCTCGAGTGGCCCTCATGTCTTTGAAGGTTTTGATTCATGTCTTCCAATGCCTTATAACATTCCTAACTAGTTGTTTATGTCCAGGATAGTAATTATCTCCTTCATGTCTTCAGGTATGAACCGACAGATCTACTCTTCCAATCTACAGGAAGCTTGTGATGTGTAGTTTTGGCATGTCTGTTTTTTAAAAGGAGTTGTAGTCTGTGTTTCGGGGTGGTGTCTGATGCCTTGGTGTGTCCACAACTAATGTATCTGGTAATCGTGTCGTGATTTTAACTTATCCTTGTCCACAAGTGGGATTAGAATGGTACACTTATGAGGTAAATGATTTGCATATAACTGTTACCCTGATTACATGACTTGTCTAAAGATATTACTTGGTGAAGCACATGTGAAGTCATTTGCGATATGAAGTAGGTAGCACTAGTGACCAGAGACTTCAAAAAATCAGAAACAGAAAGCCGAATGAGTTTCCCAGGATCAAGGGCATCGCATAGCATGGTACAAGAAACTTAGACTGGATGTTCGAAGTTGTGTTTGTGGGAGGCTACAAGCATCATAAATAATAGAGCAATGGTAAAGAGCTTAGCCAAGTCTAGAACTACGTGGTTGTCATAGGATCCTACAGAATAGGACGACAGAAAGCAGTAGTAAGCAGTTATAATCTGATATTCGTCAAACTATTGTCTGTTTCACTTGTAGCTGCCATGAATGAGGAGAAATCAAGTCAAATTACTAAATAATCAGATAACTCAGAAGTAATATTGCAAGTACGTGTGGCCAAATGTGGCAGGTGAAGCTACTGCGGAACAGTGTGACTGATCCCGTGGACGAGTCCTTCATTTTGTCAATATGAAAAGGTTTTTTCACTAAGTGAAGAGAGGTTGACAAATAGAAGAACTCATAACTCTCCCGTAGGCGTTATGTTTAACTATGTACGACATCTCTAATTGGCTGGAATCTTCATGACTGATTGTTTGCTGATGTGGGAATGAAAATTCATTGAAGAGAGAAGCAACGTTACTAGATGGCCAGTTGGAGTGGAATGCTTAACTCAGAATTAACTGTAATTTTGTATCTGCAGCCTCCTCAAGGAGCATTGTTCCATGAACATTTGGAACAGGACTCTGCATCAATGGCCATTCCTCTTTGTCAATTTTTATGCTATCTTGGAGGTTAACATAGTGTATTTTGGGCATTGTATCCTCGAATACGGTAAATTCCTTGTCTACGAATGTTAATATCATTACTCCTTGTAGGATGCTGGTAAAATCTTCCGTATGCAAAGCTTGTTTTGGAATTTGGAGGGCTAAATCCTTCTACAGGCGCTCTGTACCGAAGTCTATCTATCAAAGAGAAAACAATGAGGTTGTATGATAACAAAGTCTCAAGGGTCTTGATAATTTAAACTTAGTAAGTTGACAACTAATCAAGAACCCGATGTTAATCAATCACAAAATTAACAAAATTGGTTTATTGTTCACTGAATCCATCGTCAAATCAGGTCAAATCAAGAAAATATGGTTGGCAATTCGTAATTCATTTCGAATTTAATTGTTCCCATGTGATCTAAAGTGCATTATTTTGGTACCATTTTGTAACGTTCAGTCGTGCATGTTATACCTCAATACCTAGTTCATTACATGTGAAGTGAAAACTGAGTATCGCTTTTGATAAGAAAATCATTACTAGAATACAGCATAAATGCTTAACGACATCGTATTTTGCTAATTTTCAACGATTCAATCAGAAGGTCTAAAATAACTCCATTACGATTAAAGGAATATGTGGGAATAACTTTCGAATAGCGTTTTTATTAGTTCACCTATTTAACCAACCCTTTAACGATAGTAAATGATGTTAACAACATACTAAAAGCTGTTAATGAATAAAATCGATTACGTCATGTATCACATTATTAGTAAGTAACGTGTGCTCACAAAAACATGCAGTTGCATATTGAATATACCACTTCCCAAAGACAGAAAAACAAACCAAAGAATAGGACTTCAAACACTTAGACAATTTAACAAGAAATTCATTGTTCAGAGAAGACTTGGAAAACTAAGATTTGGCACACTATTAAAGATTATTGCAGACTATCTAAGATGATGCGGTAATTAAGAAGTTAAGTCAAGTTCATGGACACCTAGAGATAAATCTTGGGATGTAATCTTTTGGACACTTGAATGAAAAGGCAAGTCGACACTGACTCCGGAACATTCTGTAAATATAAAAATGCAACATTACTGAAAACTATAAAACAACTTAACACAAAGAAACCAAAAAGCTCATGTACACATGAAGGTTGCAGGGCAGTAATTTTGACAAGGAAAGATGGGAAGTTGAGTTGAACAAACCTACCAGGCTGTGCAACAAATTACACTGGACAATTCAGAAAGGTTCGTGCATCTGGTTTCTCTCTGTGCTTCATATGCGGCAAAAGCAAAACCCTATGAAGATCCAGAAATTCTAAGACAACTTGGACAAAGGTACCAGATGTGCAGAGAAACAGAGGAAGTAGACTAAATCTCAACTAAACCTACTTCTTCGCGTAAGAGACCTGCATGGCTTGATTGGGTGTGATCTTAAAGTTATGAAGTCCTTGAAGGGCAACAGTTGCTTGCAATTCATCCCCAAACTCAACAAAGGCAATTCCTGGCTTTGCCTCAATCATGCGAACCTCCTTAAAGCCCGGGAACTGTTGGAACAAGACCTGAATAGCCAAGCTAGTAGCCTCATGGGGCAAGTTCTGCACAAAGAGGATGTTGTTTGGCGGAGCAGGTGCCTCAGGAACCACAGGCCTGGGAGGCTGGTACTGCTGTGAAGCCTGATGTGCAGAAAGAGAAACAGAGCGTGATCAGAAGCTGAAAATGTATCGAACGTCAGCTCTGGATATTTGAATATCGAACTAATCAGATACCACAAAACAAAAACAAGAAAAGCAAAAAGAAGAAGGAAGGAGACTGCGTTCAGTTTTAAGTCACTTATTCCAAGAAGGGATCATGCATAAAAAGATTGGCATCACCAAATCTTAGAAAGAGTAAACAAACTCACATGAGGAGGTACACCATAAGGAGGTGGATAAGCAGCAGGAGGTGGTGCCGTTGGTGCCTCTACTTGTTGCTCACGGCGCTTCCTTTCAGCTGTGCCAGACAACACCAGCATAAATAACATTCCACTTAGAAAATTCCTCGTAACCATGGATGCATACGGATACATCGAAAACCATCTACGAGAGAGGTTAACTTTTAATAAAACATACACAATAAATCGGCAGCATGGAAATGAGAGGAGCGTACCCTTTTCTTCTTGTTTCTTCCTCTTTTCTTTAGGCACATACGTTCCATTAGCCTTTGAAATTGCGTCAGAAGTAGTCTTGGCATATTGTATTCTCTGTTTGAAATTTGAATATACACAAACGTGGTGAATGACACAGAAACCTGATCATGATGCAAAGACAAGGATACAGAAAGTTCCATGGAAGTAAGCTGCCACTAAAGCACGCCAACTAACCTCATTATACAAATCAGGTCAACAAAAGCACTCGGGAGGTATCCCTATAAGGCAATCACATTATCGCTTCAAAAAAAAAATGCAAGTGATGAGAGTTTAAACAATAATACAATGGATGCTCAGTGACTTCCACCAAACTGCGAAGTACGCACCATCGGTTTGTCATAGAATGGGAATCCCTGCATTTGCCGCAGGGCACTTGTAGCCGCAGTTACATCATCGAAGACAACCCAAGCTTGGCCCCGCAATTTCAACGTCTTGCAGGCAACAATGTCCATTATTTTGCCAAACTGGGAGAAAACTGCATAAAGTGACTTCTTCAATTCTGCAAAATCTCAAAAATTCACACAGTTAAGAATTAGGAAAACGGAGATGCAGTCGAAATGATCATGCTGCAGCCTGAATATGGTTATCTAGGCTCAACAGGAACTCGGATTCGAAATACCAAGTCTTCGCGAAGTTCGTACCTCCGCTCGAACAAGTGTTGTATCAACCGATTGCTTCTACTGCAATTGATCGAGAAGTAGGGAAAACGGAACCTTGGAACCATAAGCCTTCCGAAAATTTAAAATATTTCATCCTCGAAGTTAGGCATTGCATGATATGCTGAGTAGCTAAAGTGGGTATTGTATTCATGAAAATGTTTTCTCAGAAAGCCCAAAGACTAAGCTAT